>NC_056747.1:337568899-337683899 GCF_019279795.1 Protopterus annectens | reverse complement strand
GATAGCGAATTGTGCACGTTTCAAATACTGATACCATAAATTATTATAAACGTGTAGCCACTGAGATCTATCAGCAAAACAACATTTGCTTTTGCTCTCTTTCTGGAATGATACTGCAACTGGCTAAACTCGAGCTTAAATTTTTCCCCCACATTTCAGCTACCCCTGCTTGTTTTCACTATTGCTTTTACAAACTGATGGATACCATTTTCTCAGCAATGTCTGCCCATACAAAGAAACTGTTCTGGTCATTTAAGGCAAACCGTGAACTTCAGGCTTCATTAGCAGCTTTTTCAAAACTCCAAACTAAAAGATTAAACAAAAAAACAGCTTTGCATTCCTAATGTGTGCTATACTGATCAGTTTGTAATTAAAATTCTTATTCTTTTTTTCTGTTTACCATATGTAACAAGGACGTTATACTGTCCGGTGCATTTACGTTCAATAAAAATGTCTGCATAAACACTTCCAAGTTATGCTTTAAGGATATACCTATTGTTTACTCTAACAGCAGATCCTGTCATTGCCACACATCTTTTAATTCATTTTGTGCCTACACCTACTCCCTTCTTCAACCTTTACTTAACAAGTCAGTTAGGTGGGTGGGTATATGTTTCAACCACTAAACACGCACTGTGCTGAGATTCAATCTATCGAAATATGAAGTGCTAGGCTATTGGATTAATAATAAGAGGGGGATTTACAAGACTGGTCAGACAGGTTGCTGTGGTGTCATTGCGCGAATGTTGCTTAAATTCTAATCTGTCAGTAATACAGGGGGAATTAAACATAATGAACATAAGTAAAATTACCAGTCTGATTATTTCTCTTTAGAGTGTGCGCATGCAGCTCCCCTAATTTATACACAGACTCATTTTCATTCACTTAACTACCTTGGTTCAGTGAAGCTCTGGATTTTCTTCTTCCGTTTTAGACAAACATTCGTGGTGTGAATTAAACAGGAAGGCACCTGATGACTGCTTTACCTAGCTGCCCTTTCCAGGCTCAGTAAGACCACTTTCTGTAATTATGTACATGCTTGCGGGTGTGAATATGATGCTGTCAGCTTCTGTAAAAAGTCATACTGTGATGGTGCGGCAGACTGGCAGTCCACTGCTGGCTTCATATATGAATGCAGATACTGGATTTGCGGTTACGCTAATGCGCCTAGTCATTTAGCTGTAACAAACTTTTTAAATTAGTAGCAAGCAGTGTTACACTTTTTTAACCTTCATAGGGAACATGTGAGTTTTAACTGGTGCCTGGTGACCTAGCTACATTTGTGAGCAAAGACTAAATTCATGACACTTTTTAAATATTACTCTTAATTCCCCTACAACATTAAAGGAACAACAGGTATTGCATACAGATTCATTTTCTAAACAATGTCTGGCACTGCTCACTGCCTGTAATTATTAATACTTTATAAGAAAATGTCATATTTTACAAGAGACAGTTCAATAACTTAGTGGTAACATCAGTAGGAAAATTAAATCATGAGTTAAAGGGACCAGTCGGGAATTCATGGCACCCTGTTATTTAGAGCCCAAAGCTGGGAAATACCAAGGAATTAGGAACAGTTGAGAGGTATGATATGAAACTATTAACCCCGTCAAAACTTTTCACTACTGTCTAAATTTTCAACTTTTTCTGATTTCCCCAATTTTCTGCCATAACAAATGTCTTGACTGTACTCAAGTTTCATCCCATGGGCCTTTAATTTTGCATTCCATTCCCCTATCATTTACTGAAGTTCTTGTTCACAGACTGGTTGCCACACTATCTGCATACGGGCAGCTTTGAAGATCTATCCCCAGCAACCTGTTTGCTGATGGAGTCCATCACCAGTATTAACAGCAGTGGGCTCAGATCTGAACCCTGATGCACACCGATTTCCACAGGTAATCCTCCTGTGAGTCCAACCACTGTCTGTGCATGTATCACTGGGTCCTTGCACATAGCCTGCAATAATTCTACCAATGTTTCGGGGACTTTGAACCATCAAAGCATGGTCCACATCTTGGGACCTTTCCGGCCACAGCCTCACTGTTTTAAGAATTCTACTAAAGACTTCCTACTTTTAATTTTACCATCCAAGGCTGAAAACACAGTATGGTAAGACAATGTAGCCACTATTACTATTTACAAAAAGTTACACACAGCAAAACAAATGTAACTGAAAACAAAAGAAAGCTTGTATCTTAAAGATGTGATTACTCCTGAGAAGTAAGCAACACTGTGCATTATGTACATTCAACAGTGTGAGACACAGTAAATGGCAAGGTTAACAGCACCTATAAAGAAAGCATACAGTACCTTTTTACAATGCTTAACACGAAGGGTCTTGGTTTTAGTGTTGACCCATCCTGAAACTTTCTCACTGTCAAGGAACCAACTCCTCCAGAAAAGAAATCATGCATGAAAGGCAATATTTTTAGCTGGGTACATGGAACTGGTAATAAATGTGTGTATATAATATTTACTTACACTGATAGATGAGAGAACAATAAATTATGGCAAGGTGCCATTTTAAATTTTTTTTGGTTCCACATGCAAAAAGCACCCAGAGACTTCAAAAATATGGATCCTGGCAGTCACCTAAAATTTTCATTGGTTGAATTTTAAAACTTTGCTTACCTGGTGAGAAAGTGCATTTGTCTGCCTACTAGTCAGCTGCTGATCATAATAGGCATCACCAAATACGCTCCCCAAAATGGAAGAATGCTAGCAAAACAAAGAGAGGAAAGAAATGTCATGTTCATACCTGAATGTAATAACTTGATATCAACAATGCTCGTCTGGTAGAAAATGTTTCAAATCTGCTTCGTTTAAATTTTAGAATACAGCCATGCCATTAATAATGCAACCATGAATTAGAAGTTAACTTAAAACAGAGAAAATAAATAAAAATACACTTTCACTAGGACCACTTCACAAAACACTACACTTTTGAAGAGGTAATAAAATGGATTACTTTTCTATTAAGCAAATGTGATGTCTCTACAAAAAGACTATTTCTGTATGTGTATGTGCATGAACACAATAAAGAAAGATGGGAGAGAAAAGAGAAAGGAAAAGTGGACACCTACAACGTGGTCCAGATATATGCCTAGACATGTGTATGTACATGTTATGTATGTTATGTACTTAAACATATATATATATATATATATATATATATATATATATATATATATACACATACACACACACACACAGATTATTTCATATCTATAATAAAGGATTATGCTTGATCCTAATTTGAGTCATGAATGGCAAGAAATTTCACCTTGAAAATACAGCAAAAAAGTGAACAGTATTTGCATGACTAATTGTGGTGAGAATAGTTTACTGATATATTACCCACGTACTAGAATACACACATAAAGGCTAGACACTGACATATAATGCATGTGTATACAAATGTACATGTAAATATACATTCAAAATAAACCACAAAAGGTTGAACTTAAATTATTAATGCACCACAGGGACAATGTACATCTCTGAATGTCTGCTGACATTTAGAAAAATGTTCCACTATCAATCAAATGGTAGTACAAGTCACAATGAAGTAGATGACAACTTTACAGTGATGAATTGATTCTGAATATTTTTAAAACACATCTAAATTTTGTTAATGGGCCACCTGTGCAGCCCACCAATAAATGATTAAGGAATACAGTGATAATACTTAATTATTAGTATTAAGAAATTTGCTATAGCAGACAACTGCCATATAACTACATTATTATCGTAATGCATCTGTTAGAAATGCAATTTTTTGACCTCATCAGAACTACAGATGCAGTGAAAGACATTCTCTTTATTATAAACAGTTTCATATACCCCATTATAATGTAAGTAAAAAAACAGGACTACTGCTGCAGGTTTCATATACCTGTCTTGGAATTTCCTTTGGTAGGTGGATATTGGTTATTGGTCTTTGACCACATTTTTCAGCAGTCAGACATTGTTTTATTTGTGACAGAGAGCAATCATGAAGAGCAGCAATTAGAGGGCACACATGGAAAAAAACACAGCAATTTTCATGGTACCCCTTTTATTTTGGTGTACTGTCAATGGCACCAGAGTGTGCTTTTATGACAGGTTAATGGAGCCAAAGATCAAAAGCCAATGTTGAAAATAAAACGTGTGAAAACCCGCAAGGCACGTTAACATCAAATATACAAAATAACTAACTTCTAATATTTTTTTAAACAAAAAATATCTTTATCAATTATCACGCTGTGGTGCAGCGGTAGTGTTGACGCCTCGCAGCAAGAGGTTCTCCCATTCGATTCTCGGCTGGAGTGCCTTCTGTGTGGAGTCTGCATGTCCTCCCCGCGGTCGAGTGGCTGGCATTTGAAAGACATGCATGAATGGACATGCTTTCGTTGAAGGTTGGGCATTGAGCTGGCACCTTGGCACCATAAAAAATCTACTGCCAATCATTAGCGGACCGGAGTTCCGCTGTGGCGACCCCTAACCGGGAAAAGCCAGAAGAAGAAGAACATAGGCAATCACAGATTTATAAAAATGAAAACAAACCATACCGACATAATTTTAGTTGCAAACATTATACAGCACTTATAATCTATCCAGTCACGTCAAACATTACATAACTAATTCAAATCCTGCCTTCTTTTAAACTTCATTCCTCCTCTGTCTGCATTGTTCCTACGATTCCCATTTTTCTATGTAATTTGCTCCTCCTTTTCTAAAGATCCCAATTCTAGTTGTTTTATCTTTGTTACTATATTGACTACTTGTAGTACAGTTGGTTTAGACTGACTTTCATTTTCTAGAAATTTCTTTTTTGGCAATTACCATAATTAGACTCAGTAAGGCCTTATTATGTCTAGACAATTAAGATTCTGTATCATGGTTACTTACACCAATTTACTCACCCAATATTTCTGGCAGAGAAGTCTGCAGGGAATCTTTGAAGTCTGCCAACTCATTACACTCCCAGAAAATATGCTCCCATTTACCTCTTTCTTCCCCATCACACCAGAGGACAAATTCTTTGGAGCCTACTTGTGGTATAAAAATACCTATGCAAACAATTCCAAGCAAAGATCCTAAATCTTCTAAACTTTGTTGCAAATCTGGGAGACATACATATATTCCCCAATTGCTTTTCTGTGAAATGCTTAACCAAGCTCTCTTCCCAATCCTTTCTAATCTCCTCTGATTGATTCCTATAGTTATCATGCAATATTTTGCATACTCTACTAATTATTTCTTTTTTAACAGCAGCTTCTGTTCTAGATTCCACTAAAAACTCTGCCAATGCTGGTCCTTCGCTTAGAACCCCCTATTTCTTTCTCTTTGCCTATACTCTAATAGCAGTTCTTAATAGGGAAGGCAATCTGTAGCCTGCAGTCCAAAGAAATTATTGGCCGCTTCCCATTCTATTACCTTTCCCTCTCTAATTATTTGCTCCCAATACACTGGTTCTTTTGACAGTTTGCTCCAGTAAATTCCAGCCCCCTCTTGCCTATTGTCTGTATCCCTAATTGCAGTTATCCCTATCGTCAGAATCACCTTTCTCCATTCCCATGTTGGCTTAGTTCTTAGAATACTTTCTGCTACTTTATGAATATAATAATCTCTATGGTTATCATTATTTTCCTTAAGGATCTGCATCCAAAATCCCAGGCTCTCCTTGTTACTTGAACCCCCCCCCCCCCATTCCATTGTCATCTCTTTCCACTTTGAATTATAGGTTTCTGCGTGTACTATGTAGCTCTGAAATACCCCTTCAAATCTGGTGATTCCAAAGCGCCATGTTCTCTTGAAGAATCTGCTTATCCCACTTCACTCTTGAAATCTTCCCCTCCCACATAAAACCCTTCAGCTCTTTATTAATTGCTAGCCACAACTTCTCCTCCGGTTGATAAAAATATACCTGACTTCTGTATAAAGCTAAAGGGACTAAAAACATTTTAACTGCTCTTATCTTGCTATCCATATCCATATAAGAGAGCTTCCAATTTCTCAGATTTTTTATTACCTTGTGTTTTGTCTCTTCCCATATATCCTTAACAACCACATCAGAATCCCTTTTAATCCATAATCTGAAGTAAGACTCTAAAGAAAACCCAGTGAAGCTGTGAGCAAAACCACAAAATATAAACACAGAAAATTTCCAGTACAGAAGGCAATACATCAAACAAGGGCAATACACCAGCAGCTGTAAAATACAGAACTTTATTAAAATGTGAGCGCTTTCGCATTGAGACTCGCTTCTTCTTCAGACAACCAAACAGAACATTACACATTTAAATAGTTAAGCAATTAATATATTGTCCAATTAAAACAAGCCCTCATCCAACACAATTAAATAACTAATTAATTAAAATGCCTAACTTAAAATGCAAGCCACAGTAGTGCATTCATGAACATTACTTCAATTTCTTGTCTTTAAATGCAGGTTTCAGGGGAACACTGTCTGAGACCATACCCCCCCCCCCGTGTGAACCTAATTGCAAAATCTACTGTAACTCAATATTTTCAGTTTTATTAATGATGTACCCTAGCCTTGAACCAATTTCCACAGCATGCAAAACCTGAAAAACAAAAGTATGATTACTGCCAGCATGAATCGTATGCTTAGCCAAAGCACTGACAACAAGCCCCTTCCTGGTGCAATATAGATGATCTCTCATTCTGTCCCTTCAACCTACAGTTGATCTTCCCAACGTAGAATCTGAAGCAAATAACACAATGTGCTACATAGACTAGATGTTGGGTACTACAGTCATCCCTGGCCCCTAGTTGCCACAGCCTACCCGTCCCATTGTGCTTAAAAAATCTGGATTCATCTATATACTCACAAAAGGTACAGGAGCCGCATTTAAGGGTCCCACCTCAGCTTCCATCAAGTTTACATCTTCTAGGATAGCACAGGTGCTGTTTCAGATTCATCTTTTTTCTAAAAACAAACTTAGGTTGGGGTCCAACGAGCATTGAAGTACATTGATCAACCTGCATAATAGACCAATTATTTTTCAAAACATCTTGTAGCACTTCAGCATCCTGGGAATAGGTCAAAACCACAGGGATATACGAGGGTTCCACATTCAATCTATTAGGACACATTGCCCTATCCGAAAAACAGGGTTTGGCCCAACCACCCCTTACATTAAGTACCTTACGATAGGCTTTGCATATCTCATTCTGTTTATACCCCCTTGATTCAAAGGCTGCTCTCAAAGTCTCCATGCACAAACTCTCATATAAAGCATTCCCTCCTTTCTTCATAGGGACAGTATGCATCCTCAGCATGTATTTTCCAATATCTTGAATGGGCAGGCCATGTGTATAGTTCGCTTGTCCTGTGATGAGGCTGACCTCCATTTGGAAACTCTATTTTTCGGATAGGGCAATGTGTCCTAATAGATTGAATGTGGAACCCTCATATATCCTTGTGATTTTGACCTATTCCCAGGATGTTGAAGTGATCTATTATGCAGGTTGATCAATGTACTTCAAAGTTTGTTTTTAAAAACAAGATGAATCTGAAGCAGCACTTGTGCTATCCTGGAGGCTATAAACTTGATGGAAGCTGGGGTGGGACCCTTAAATGCGGCTCCTGTGCCTATTGTGAGTATATAGATGAATCCAGATTTTTTAAGCACCCTGGGATGGGTAGGCTGTGGCAACTAAGGGCCAGGGCTGACTATAATACCCAACATCTAGTCTATGTAGCGCATTGTATTTGCTTCAGATTCTACGTTGGGAAGACCAACCGTAGATTGAAGGAGAGAATGAGAGATCATCTATATTGCACCAGGAAGGGGCTTGTTTTCAGTGCTTTGGCTAAGCATATGATTCAGGCTGGCAGTAATCATACTTTTGTTTTTCAGGTTTTGCATGCTGTGGAAATTGGCTCAAGGCTAGGGGACATCATTAATAAAAATGAAAACATTGAGTTACAGTGGAATTTGCAGTTAGGTTCACACAGGGGGTATGGTCTCAATGACAGTGTTCCCCTGAAACCTGCACTTAAAGCCAATAAATTGTAATGTTCATGAATGCAATGCTGCGGCTTGCACCTTAAGTTAGGTGTTTTAATTAATTCGTTATTTAATTGTGTTGGATGAGGGCTTGTTTTAACTGGACAATATATTAATTGCTTAACTATTTAAATGTGTAATGTTGTTCTGTTTGGTTGTCTGAAGAAGCAGTGGGTCTCACTGCGAAAGCGTTCACCTTTTAATAAAGTTCCTGTATCTTACAAATGCTGGTGTATTGCCCTTGTCTGACATATTGCCTTCTGTACTGGGAGTTTTCTGTGCTCATAACCTGAAGTACTTCATTTTATCATGTCCTCATAAATATGGATATTGTTGAACCAATTTGTGTGTGGCCGCACAATTTATAGCTATTGCCTTTGTTTTAGCTTCATTAATTTTGTATCCCGAAAAGATTTGAAACTGCCTAAAAATGTTCCACAACACTGAAATGTCCTTTTCTCATTTCATCAGGTATAAACAATATCATCTGCAAATAGAGTCCAGCTTTTCTTGACTACCATACCAATTATATCCTTGAATTTCTGAGTCCCTTATTTTCTTTGCCAATGGCTCTAAATATGCTACAAATAAGAAAAAGGAGAGAGGACTCCTCTGTCTGGTTCCCCTGCTCAAAGTGAAATTATTAGAGAAGAATACACCCACTCTAATTTTCTTCCCTCATATATTCTCCTAATCAACCTTATAATTTTAACAGGGAATGCAAATGCTTCCACTGCTCAGCTCAAACTCCCAGCTTACTCTGTCAAATGCTTTCTCTGTATTAAGACCCATCAACAACAGTGGTATTTTCGTACATTCTGCTTCCCTCTGTATCATTAATGTTCTGTAATGTTCTGTTAATGTTGTCAAATGTTTGCCTCCCCTCCGCAAAACCACAACGATCCATATCTATCCATTTTGGCATCACCTTGGCCATTCTTTTTAGACAAGCATTTCATAATCATAGTTTAGGACTGAAATGGACCTATATGAAGCTGGATGTGATGAGTCTTTACCCACTTTAGGTCTTTCTTCCAGGATGTTGATGTGTCTCCTCCCCTTAAAATACTGTTAAACAAAACCTTCCAGATATTTATCATTTTTTTCCCCTCCTAGCTTCCAAACTTCCACAGGAATACCATCTATTCCTGGGGCTTTCTTGTGGATTTGTTATACATTAGCATTTTTATCTCATCTTCTCCTATCCTGTAAGCAATTCAGCCTCATCTACCTCTAACCTTGGCATATTTAATACTTCAACATTTCCATTTGTACCTTTTCCAGATTTCTATATTTCTCTCCTTTACAGAGACGTTCATAACATTTCCAAAATATTTCTAGTTCTCCTAATGGGGCGCTTGTTATAAGCTCCTTAAGCTTGCGACAGCCCTTTCTACTCTCTGTTGCCTGAGTTGTTATGCTGTAAGTTTCTGCGCCCTGGAGCTATCAAAAACAGTTGCTTAACAGCAATCTTTCTAAACTGATGCATACTACTGAGGTAATCCCTTTTTTGTTTAGCATTATGCAACTGCTCCTCTTCTTGTTTTGTGAGATTCTCCCTATTCTGCAACACTTCACCATTTGTCAGTCCATCTAAACAATTCTTGTTACTTCTTAACCATATCTTTCTTTTATGTCTACCATATTTTTAAATTCCACTTTAATTTTATTCCACTCCCTAACTATATTTTCAGAAGCAATTTCTAGCTTCTCTAATAACTCCTGAATAATTTCCTCTATCCATTCCTTAAATTCCTCTTTTTTCAACAGATGGTTGGGAAACTGCCAGTGTCTCATTTTTAGTTCATAGCCCTATGTTTTTATTTTAGTTATTATTGGTGCACTATCTGAAATAGTTATCAGATGCTTATCAAAACGTTCAATTAAATGTACTTGCTCCTTTGAAATTTAAGTTCTGTCTAGCTTAGCCCATTTTTTGTATCTTGGAAAATAATATATAAATTCATTCTAAACTCCTATTACTGAAGTCACATCTTTCATGTTAAATTTTTTCATACATTTCTTCAAAAATGTATCCTCCTTTGTTACAGTTTCCCTTCTTCCTCCCTTACCAGCAGCCCCTTAGTAATACAAACCTATCATTATTATAGTCTCTTCCTCTTCTATCACTATTGGAGCTCCTCTTGCAATTAATATATGTACTCTTTTCCTCTGACCCAGGTATTCAGCTGAATAACCTTCCTGAAAACCTTTCTTTATCAAATTCACATGGTCAGTTCTTTCAAAATGTGTCTTCTGCAACACAGCTATTTGCACTCTACATTTTTAATATAGTTCACTACTCTTTCTTTTTTGTATATATCTAGGAGACCATTAACATTTAAAGATAACACAGAAAGAGTCATTATGTTAAAAAAGTTAGTCCTACCTTTTATGCGTAATAGATTTAAGTATCTACTTAAAGTTTTTGTTTTACATGCATACACTAACTTGTGGCATGCAAATATTTTATACATTTTTCTGTCATATCCATTTGAGTCTCTGGCACATCTTACAAATTTTATTGTTTTATTGGAAGGCCTCACACAAAAAAAAATACACCCCTAAAACTTATTAACGTAATACTAACACAAAAAACTATACACATCTTCAAATATTGAAGTTTTACCCTCCTAACAGAAACAATTGTCCCAGACTGACAGCCACACAGACGGACTTGGGTTACCCTAAATGGAAAGTTATACATGGTAAGACACATGGTACAGTCTGTACTATTATGTGCTGTTTCGTTTTGTCTTATCTTTATTTCTCTCCCAGACTGGGAAAACACTTGGATGCTTTCAGAAAACATTATCTCCTAGCCACTGAAGTAAATAAGTACTCTGTTTTTATTGCTGTTTATCAGATTGTCTCCAGAGAGACATGAGAACAACATACAGAACTGCTTCTACAAGCACTCATTTATCTGCTATTTGCTTTCTCTTAAAACTTGTTACCAGATCAAGCTAAGGGCCTTAATCCAGTTATTCCCCTATGCAAGAGTGAAGAGAGCACATCAATTATGCTTGTTTCCTGCTCTTTTAACCAGTTTTCTTCTTTTTTGTTGCAGTGCCTACATTTCTTAAAACTGAACAAGGTGAAAGAAAGGTGGAGAAAAAAAAAAACAGGGGCACCGGTTTACTTTGATATCCCTACTACACTGGAAAATAAATGAGAACATTTTACTTTATAGCATACAGATTTTATCATGTATTATAAAAACACTACCATTAAGAACAAAATTTTGTTTTACTTGCAGTTAACTCTTCCTCTACCCCCACCTCAATGTTCTTCCAAACATTAATGGCATGAAGTAAGGCATATGCTTTAGTCCACTTCAAGTTTAAAAAAGTCCAATATTTCCAGGTTTTCTTGTTCTGTCATGTTTCACAAATATAATTAATGCTCCGTAATCCCACATTTTTTCTATTTTTGAGTTGCTAGCTTTATTCCTGCTCTCCATTGCCTAATTTCAGTCTCTGATTTCATTTCCAAAATACTCATGGTTCTTCTAGTCAACTCTTGTGCTTTTTTCTGTCTTTCAAGCATTTTCCTTTGAAACATTAGTTTCACTGTCACAGTCTCTCTGTGATCTTTACCAGAAAACAAACAGCAGAATCTCCATCTGTTTCATAACTCACTTTTTACTGGACAAACTTTTATTTCCTCCTTATTTAGCGCTCCATCAAAAAATTATTTTTGTCCCTCTAGGAAAGAATATTCTGAAAATAGCCGGGTACAGCAGCTTGTATGTCATGCCTGCTTCTAGACATTCCCTGATTAGTGGGATAAATTTTCTCTTCTGCCTGGTGTACAGAGTGTAATTATCTTCCACAAACACCCTATTGTCTCCCACTTTTAGTACTTTTGTCTTTCTGCCACAGTTTTGCCAGAATCAACTCCTTCTGCTGGTAGGATTGCATCTTTACTATTAAAGATCAGGGTTGCTTTCTCATGAGCAGTTTGGGACATACACAAGATGTGCCCTTTCAGTTAACAGATCCTGCTGTGGAATACCAGTCCAGTTGCTTATTTGTGCTTTCATAAAATTAATACAGTCTGTTCCTTCCAGCTTCTCTGGTACAGCAGAAACTCTCAGGTTTTCACTACATGCTCTTCCTCTAATTCTATTATTTTTTGAAACATCCCTTCTTGAGCAGTCTAATATTCAGCCAGACTATTCTTTATTTTGACCTCTGATTTTTGCAGTTTTATCACCTCATTTGAATATCTTTTTTAAAGCTTCCTCCATTATCCAGCCATCTTTTGTCATTTGAGTTGACATGCTCCTTCAGGGTTTCATTTATTTTAATTAGCTTTGAGTACATTTGACTTATTTTTCCCTCTAGGTTACTGGAAGTCATGTCTTGCACCAAAGCTGGAACTTGCACTACGTTTTGCTGAACATACCAAACAGCTGCAGAATTCTTCCCAGTCAGTGCTATTTCCCTCACCTTTTGTGATTGACTTTCTTTTGGGTTCTTTGAATTTCTTTTTTGTTAGCATCCAGGCGGTGCACTTGCTAGGCAGTTACTGAAAATTTCCCAGAAATATGAGTTTACTGGCTCTCCCTTCTGAGTTTCTGTTTTCACACTAGGAGAGCTGAAATTAAGTTGTTACTCAATGTGCAGCCATCTTGGAAGTCCCTACTTTTAGTATTTAAGACCACATTTTTCTACTAAATTCCAAATAAATACATACACAAGCTACGGTGATACCTATAGTTTTAAAGTAAACAGGTGGACTAACTAAGAGGTCTACCCCCTTCTATGAATGGTTTCCTAGCCTCAGTATGCATGCAATATCCAGTGGGGAGGAGGGAGCTTAACCTGCATCAATGACCTGATTCATACATCAACTGTTATGTTGAGTTATCAGACAACTGTACTACATACAACATAAAAAAATCATTGCTGTAAGACTTTTAAGTCTGTTCTGAAAGAGTACAAAGTTGGCTCCATAAAGGTAGCTGGTTGACAAATATTACTTGGTAGACTATAAGTGGCAAACCCTGGTTTGGTCCCCTAGGATGGGCATCCAATTTATGATTCAAGAAAATGTGGAAGGATAGCCATACAGCAATTTCACTGATACTCTGGGTAAATGCATTCCTTAAGAAAACTACAGTAACAGCTGCTAACCTAGTCAAGGCAGTGCTAACCTCTCCAGACAGCTTCTTGTAATTACAGTAAAAAAAAAAAAAAAACAGCCAACTCATTGAAGAGAGTTACCTTGTTTACTAGCTATCCCTGTTTCCACCTTATTAAAAAATCACATCAGTCTGTCTAAAAGACCATGTTCCTTTGCACATATCTCAGAGGCCCAGGAACATGTAAGCAGTGCCAAGTTTTTTCTCACAACTGCCAGTAGTGTATTCATTTCATTACATAATACATCATAACTGACAATTATCATCTGAAAAGTTTACAGCAAAGAGAAAACAAAAACAAAAAATATATATATCTGGAAGAACTTCAGTGATAGACAGATGGGTAAAATCCCCTTCAAATGTACATGTCACTTCATTACAACTTGGGATGAAAGCATACTTTTAACTCTTGGCTGGGGTCTCCCACAAGTTAAGCATTCATGACTGGTTTCCAGTTTCAGAAGGTTACAATTTCAAAGAAAAAGAATGAACAGGAGACCAGGTTTAAAGGCCGTGGATCAACTTTTGCAACTCCATGATGAAAAATGGCAGCGGAATAATGAACTCTAATGAATGCTCTTAATCACTGCACATGTTAATGGACTTTTCTCCAGTTCAGCTTTACCACAGAAGCTGTACAGAAAGAGGAAAACAAGAATTTCGGGCTGAAGTATTCTACAATTAACATTTAAATCTTACCCAACAAGAAAGATAATACAAGTCAATGGGTTTAAAATAGCTCTAAAATCTTTCTGTTTGAGAAAGCAGTAGATTTGATTTGTGTGTGTTTCAGAACCATTCATTGAGCTTGAGAACAAAAGTCTGTTGAAGAACAAACTGTAATGCTTCAAGGAATGCGTATGAACCTGGCAATCAGTCAAACAAGTTTAAATCTGGGCTACATTTAGCCTCCGGCATGCAAGCAATGGTGCAAGTCATTTCCACACTACTGCAGAATACTGAAACCTTTTACTCATTCTCCATTCCTGTCCAAATGATACTGCAGTGTCTGTGCTGGTGGCATGGAAGGTCAAATCCCTAACTACAGCCTTGGAAACTCCAAGTCTGAGTAGTAGCTTAAGCACCTGACAGCACGGGCTGGGAGTGCCAAATCTGGGGGGGGGGGGTAGTAATGCTTGTCCAGCCTGAGCCATGGCTCCTCTGATAGGGCCACACTGGAGAATGGGAAATTGTCAGGCAGTGTGTGTAGGGGATGCCCAGGTGGGTGGGTCAGGAAGATATGGGAATGGCCACCCAAGCTGGTGATGGTAGCCCCCGTTGTACATGAAGCATGAATGAGAAGACTGTGGGATGTAACGGGCGTTTTGCTGAAATAAGGGCTCAAGCCATCACCAGGGGTGGGAGATAAGCTCATAAAATTGAAAAATGCTCTCACTACCAGGATGTTGGTAAGAGTGCAGAACACCTTCACAGCTTTCTGAATGACAGCCTTTAAGAGACCTTATGGTCAAGCAGGCATGGGGGGCGGGTGCAAAAATTATACCATAGTAGTGCAGTTTTACAGCTGCCACATCTTGTCAGGTGCAGATGAATGGTCCAGTAGTTACTAAGCAGCAAAACACAATGCTACATATCAAGTGGATGCAATTCATCCTGCTTCTAGATTAATATGTCAGTGGAGATTTGTGTTCTGCTTAACCCACCCACTCTCCACCACTAAATCATAATAGATTTAGGAGTGGGTTAAAGGGTGTGGGTTAAAGGGTGCATCATCCCCCATTAAAAACAGAATGATTCCTCCATCTTATCTACACATTTATCCATCCATCCATATATCTGTTTAGTTAAGCTAGCTAAAGTAAACAGAGCTAACTTCAGACAAGCAATAAGAGTAACTGTTAGCTATATCTGCTCTTGAAACTGCACTTAAATGTCAGGGGAAAAAAACAAGTTTGAGTAACCATATCACCAGAGTTTTAGATCAGTATTTATACTGCATCAAGTGTTCTACAATTTTGCCAACATTTCACAAACACACTTTTTTTATAGGTTCATACTAGGCTATCTGCCCTGGGGCATTTATAAGCCTAGCCCGATTGTGTTTGGCTTACGCCACCCCTTGATTTGAGCATACTGTGCCCTTTTTAAAGGTTAGTTTACTGTACCTCTGTCTAATAGTGACACGGAAGTAATCCACGGGACAAACCTACGATCCCCCATCCACTCATCAAGATTCTTCTTGAAGAGGGTCAGTGAGGTGCTCTGCCCAACATGAATTGGAATTCTATTCCAGAGCAAAGGGAGCCTCTGGGTTATGAATCTGTCCCTCCAGCATGTTCTATTTATTTCTGTGCTGAGGTTCAAGTCCCTCGAGCGAGTGGCTCTAAGGGATTTAGATTTACTGAGGTGGAGCATGTCCATTAATTCTGGGTTGGAAATAGCTTTATATGCCAGGCATAGATCGCCTCTAAGTAGGCGGTATGCAACTGAGTAGAGCTGGAGTTTTTTTTAACCGAGCAGCATATAGCATCAGTTTGAGTCCCTTGATTCTCCTGATGAGGTACTTTTGGGGTATTTCTAATTGCTGCAGGTGTCGGGTAAGGTACATCCCAAAGGGGGCATTGTATTCTATGATGGGCCTGATGAGGGATGAATAACGGGGCACGATTACCTCTCTTGATCTAGATGCGAATCCTTCCATGATGAGGTGGGCTATGTAGAAGGTCTTTCTAACCACTTTGGCAATGTGGTTGTCAAAGGAGAGATTGCTATCAACTTGGGTCCCCAGATCCCTAATTAATTTCTCTGTACTTAATGGGTTACCACCTATGTGGTAATTTGTGGGCACATTGTTTTTGCCAAAGGGTATGACTATACACTTTTTGGCATTTAGCTTTAGACCATGGCTCTGGCACCAGTTATCCATCTCTGCGAGACCTTTTTGAAGGATGTTTGTGTCAGCTGGAGAGTCGATTATGGCGCCCAGTTTGCAGTCATCTGCGAACTTGGTGAGCCATAGTCCTCCCACGTTGGCCTGTACCTCAGAAAAGTCAATACCGAACAAGAGAGGTCCCAGGACAGAACCTTGTGGGACGCCACTTGTGACCGGTTTAGAGTCTGACATGGCTCCAGCAACTCTGACTCTGTGGGTTCTGTCTTTGAGCCAGTTTGCGACCCATCTTGTGACACAGGGGGTTATATTTAGGCTGGATAGCTTATTTATGATGCCTGAGTGGGGTATTGTGTCAAATGCCTTTGCGAGATCCAGATAGGCTGTGTGGACTACCTTCCCTTCATCTATGGCCTTGGTGACTGTTTCGAAGAAGTCGACCAGGTTCAAAAGGCAAGATCTGCCCTTGACAAAGCCAAATTGGGTAGGATCTAGTGTCTGTAGGTCCCCAATGTCTTTGTTTATGAGTTCCATGATGATCCTCTCCATAGCCTTGCATACTAGGCTAGTCAGGCTTATGGGGTGATAGTTTCCAGGGTCTGCAAAGGCGCAACCTTTGTGGAGTGGGACCACTGTTGCTGTACGCCATTCTTTGGGCACATACCTGTAGTGAGACTGAGTTTGTAAAGCAGTTTTACTTGAGGGATTAATTCTTCTTGGAGTTCATGTAGGACGCAACCCGGGACGCCATCTGGTCCCATGGAAGCAGTGTTTTTTGCTTTGGAGAGGGCGGCCTTCACCTGAGCATCAGAGATGTTTGGGAGGCTGAACTCTGCCGGGATAGATACTTGCTCTTTTGGGGGGGGGGGAAGGGGTGGAGAAGTTTGCACTGAACCTGTCTGCCAGGATATTGGCGATGTCTGTGGGTTCAGTGTATTTTTTGTCATTTAGAATCAACTCAGAACAAGTCTGGGAGTTGCATCCCAGGTTCCTAACATAACTGAAAAAAGCCTTAAGATTGTTTCTAGTGTCCTGTGCAATTTTTTTTTGGCAAATTTCAGTTATTAGCTAGAAAGTACACAGTTTGGATGCCAGTAAAAAGGAAATCTGGAAAACCTTAAATTAAAACAACCAGAAAATCTGAGAAGAAAATGCTGAGTGGGAAGGATTCTGCAGCTATTTATCAAAAAGCAATTCAAGCCTCAGCTGTGGTTCAAGAGATGACCTCTAATAATTTAGTGGAAAAAAAATCAAATGTACTCGGAGATTATTAAAATAAATGAATCAAACACTGAAGGAATATAGCAACTCAAATAACAAAAGGCTGGAATAAATAGAAGCAGCTTTAACTAACCGTTCAGCTGAACAGAAAAACTGCAAAAATTGAAGGTTAGTTATGATGAAAAATCAGGCTGAGTATGAAGCTTTTCAAGAAGAGTTTTTACAAAAAAATAGTAGGATCTAAAGGCAGAATGCACAGAGAAAACCTGAGATGTTCTGCTGTACCACAGAACCTGGAAGTAACAGACTGTATTGATTTTATGAAAGCACAAACAACTGGTGTTTCACAAAAAGATTTGTTAACAGAAAGTGCACATCGAGTGTGTGCTCCAAACTTGACCATGAGAAAGCCTTACACTAGTACAGATGCATTCATAGCAGCAAAAAGAGAATTGATCCTGAAAAACCTGTAGCAGAAGGGCAAACTACTAAAAATTGGATACAGCAGAGTGTTTGAAGAAAACAATTATTTACTGTACACCAACAGAAGAGAAGCACATTTATCCCAGAATTCAGGGAATGTGAAGAGGCAAGTGTGAGATTTAAGTTGGTATTTCCAGCTATCTTTAGAGTATTTTTCACTGGATTTATTTTTGATGCAGAACAGGTTATGTAGGAAATAAAAACATTTACCCAACAAAAAGCGAGCCAGCAAGCAGAATTGCTTCTCATTCTTCTGACAGTAAGGTTCATAGAGAGACTTTGCCAGAGAAACCTTTTCCAATGTCCTAAAGGAAAATGCCTGAGAGACAAAACAACGCACAGGAACTCACTAGAAGAATCAGAAGTACCTTGCGCGTGAACCATAAAGTACAGTTTTGTACCTACCATAAATGTAGATGTTCGAGGATCCACATTGCTGCAGTCCTAACTATTGGGTAGTCGAATACCAAAGTATAGGTGGGTCGTCGGTCGGCGCATTTAGACTGCGTCAATGCGTCAGGGTACTAGTCTTTTCTTGCCCCAGATGTCAGAAGACCCTAAAAAGACAAGGCCAAAACCAAAAACTCCAAACATACCTGCACCCAAAATATGTACAATATATATACAAAATTACCAGAATACAACCTCACCTACACAACCACCCCTAAACACAGAGGGGAAGGAGGAGGTAAATTGGACTGCAGCAATGTGGATCCTCGAACATCTACATTTATGGTAGGTACAAAACTGTACTATGTTCTTCATTCCACATTGCTGCAGTCCTAGAATCCCAAAGCAGAGGTAAGGGAGGCTGGCAAATCATAAGGAAGCAGGAGCTGACAACATGCCTTGCAAAATAGCTGTGGCAAAACCAGCCCTAGACTTAGAGTAGAGAGGAAGGTGATAATGCTTAGAGAAAGTATGCACTGAACTCCAAGTAGCTGCCAATGCTGTTAGTGGCAGTAGCCCTAGTGGAATGAGGCCTAATCCCAGCTGGAATCTCCTTGCCATGATGGGAATAACAACCAATCCACCTAGAAATAGTTTGTTTTGACACAGGCTTGCCCTGCGAACTCAAAGCAAAAGAAACAAACAACTGCTGAGACTGCCTAAAATCCTTAGTCCTGCTTAAATAATAACGAATTGCCGGTGTACATCTAAAGTGTGCAAAATCTTTTCCCCTTTATTTTGGGGATCTGCATAAAAAGTAGGCAAATGAATTGTTTGGTTTAAAGCCACACTAGAAACCACCTTAGGCATAAAGGAAGGATTTATGCGTAATGATACCTATCTATATGAAAAATCAAAAAGGCTCAAAACCCTTCTTGCAGAAGTAATGGCCAACAAAAAGCAGTCTTCCATGACAAGTATTTCAATTCAGCAGTGTTTCTCCAACACAAAATTGAGATCCCAAGCAGGGAACAAAGGATGTGAAAACAATGGTGGGTCACAATCATAGTGAGCTGAAATTGCTGCAGCATGAATCTTAATGGAAGAGAAAGACAAACGAAGCTTGACATTGAGCAGATGACCGTCCCTCTGAGACAACAGGTGTGGAATCAAGGTAAAGGCCATGGAGGCTTCCTTACCAGACTGGTGGTTTGTAGGAGAAGCGAACAGATCTATGTCTGGAGTTCCCCATGACGCAAGCTGAGCGCAGTCTCCCATAAAATCATTGCTTGCCTGCACAATGGGTAAGAATGTGTCCCCCCTTGTTTGTTGATGTACCACATGACAGTTGTGTTGTCTGTTAGAATCAACACCTGCCCTGGAAGCCATTAATGCAAACTGGACAGCTAACATCTCTTTCATGTTGATATGTAGATGCTGTAGTCTGGCAGGCCACTTGTCTTGTATCCACTTTCCATTTAGATGAGCTCCCCAAGCAATGTCTGAGGCATCTGTCGTTAGAATCTCATGTTTAGGTGACATTCCTGAGCCCACCACAAAAATTCCTTTTGAATGCAAGGTATTATTTGAATGACAGTGTCCAAATCCTGGCAGTGCTGTGTCCATACATTTTTGAGATACCATTGCAGCTTCCTCATATGCAGTTTGGCATTGGGAAGCACCAGAATACAAGATGCCATGAACCTTAAGGCTTGAAGGACTGTCGGACTGAAGAGATAGTTGATGGAAGTAACTGGAAAGATTCTTTTGTTTGTCCGGGGTTAAAAGGCCATCTGGGCTGCTGTATTCAGTCTCACACCCAGAAAGCACATGTCTTGAGAGGGTACTAGACTGGACTTTATTTCGTTCACAGAATACCCTAGGCATCTTAGCACTGCTATCACATATTCCAAATGCTGTAGAAGGTCTTCCTTTTCTTGAGCCAGAATCAGGCAGTCGTCCAAGTAAGGATAGATTTGAATTCCTTTTAGCCTGAAGTAAGCTATCACTGGAGCCAGAACCTTTGTGAATACTCTGGCGCAGTAGATAAGCCAAAGGGCAATGCAGAGAACTGATAATGAGAATTTCTTCCTGCAACTTAGTCTTATAGGCACATGAAGGTAAGCTTCCTTGAGATCTAAAGTTACCATCCAGTGATCTTTGCCCAGCAGAGGTAAAAGCTGTTGTAACGTCAACATTTTGAACTTGGGAATGTCCAGATAAGTGTTGAGGATAGATAAATCCAAAATTGGTCTCCACGTGTTCCTTCTCTTCGTTACTAGGAACAGGCGAGAATAAAAGGAACTGGCTGAATGGCCCTAATTGGAGCAACAGAGAAATTTGCTTGTGAGCCTCTGTTCTTTGTAGAGGAGGAATGTCTGGCATGCCTTTGAAAGGAGGCAAGGTATGGAAATAAAACCTGTAACCGTGGTGAATGATATCCAGAACCCATCTGTCTTGGGTAATTAAATCCCAATTTTCTTTGAAAAGAGACAGCCTTCCTCCCAAAGGTGCTGCCTGTACTGGCAGCTGAAAAGGCAGGTCATTGGGTCTGTTTCTGAAAGGACTGACCCCTGCCCTCACCAGATGTCTGAGCAGGTGAACTCTAGACTGGGAATCATAAGCAGGATATGTCCATCCCTTAGTAGGCCAATTTCTACTAAACAACAGTTTGCATAGACTTAGCCTTGTCCTCCATTTTCTTTAAAACTGCTTCCACAGGCGAACCAAACAACACATCAGACTGTAAAGGAGCATCCAAAATCCTTGTCTTAACATGCTCAGCTAAATTTTGATCCCTCAACCAGGCGTGCCTACAAAGAACAGAACCAGTGGCAGCCACCGAGGCCTGCACAGCATCAAAACCACACTGCAAGGAATGCTTACCCACCTGTTCAGACACATGAACTAAATCCTGCAACTCTTTACACTCAGTACCTTCAGCCAGAGCATCCACCTTAGACTTCAATTGTGAAAGGAGATAATTCTGATATTTTAACATATGAAACTGACAATTCAACGCCCTCATGGCTAAAGTGGAAGAAGTATACACTTTCTTTCCCCATCTATCCAAAGCCCTTGCCTCTTTATCAGGAGGAACAGGATTTTTAACAACAGAAGCCTTCACACCTTTAGGCCCTATAGTACCTATCCAGTTTAACTGGGGCAGGAGGCAAAGAATCAGGATTCAGGGAAGCCTCTGCAAAACATCTTCTACCACATTCAGAACAGGAGGTATAGCTAAAGGCCTATGCTGGGGTAAAGACCTTCCCATTTAAAATGCTCCCTCATGGAATGCAGAGTCTCTGAAAATGAAAAATCCTCAGGAGGCGAAGCTGAAGGAGAAGAATCATCCACATCAGAATCAGAATAAGGAGGATACTCCTGCAAGTCTTCAGCGAAGACTCAGAAAGCCTCGAACATTGCTCAAATAGAACCTCTAATCATAGTAATCAAATCCTCTGCCATTTTAGCATATGCTTCTAGGCAAAAGACCCTGAAACACTCGGAGAAACCCCCACTGAAGCTAAACTAGGCCTGCCTCGAACAGCCACCTGAGAAGCCCCTTCAGCCTGGCCTACTTCCTGAGAGGACACATCCTGTAACAGTAAAGTTTCTCCCTGAGACTCTAAAGAAACTCCAGAACCAGAACCTCTCTCCACTGAGCTTTTAAAGAACCGGCGTCCGGGACTGTCGGTTCTGCTTTGTCCTTTTTTTTTTTCGAAGGGCGCCGAGCATCCGGACGGCATTTTATAATTACAACGCTTCCCAAACACTAACCTGGCACAGTCTAACCTTCTCTTAATAGTGCGTTTGTTAAATATCTGTTTCCCACAAGAAATACAGTTATTCACTTTTTCTGACATCCGGTTAAATACTGAGGCAAGAAAAACCAAAATATTCCGAAACTCTGACTTCAGAAACTTTCAACCATGCGGCAAAAGACTGAGGATATGGCGTCGGTCATCGCGTACCCCCTGGTGACGGCCTGACGCCGTCAGCGCGCCGCCTTGATGACCGTCAATATACTTTGGTATTCGGGCCGACTGGACAGCGGACTACCCAATAGTTAGGACTGCAGCAATGTGGAATGAAGAACATCCTGGTGTTGGTACATGGAGATGGAAAGAAAGACCATCAACACTGAAATCTGTGAACAGTAGACTATAAAGCATCAATCAAATTTGTGAAATATAGCTTGGCAAAAAAAAGTGGCTGAAAAAGACTGGACTTCTGTTGACTTTGTTAAACTTGTGGGTGTACTGTGGAACATGTACCCCACTTTATGTAATTAATGTTTAGGAGGACACAAAGGGGAAAAGTGAATAAGTGAAACAATTTTTGTTCTTATGAGTATATGTATAAAACATTTTATGATATAAAAGTACAGTTTTGTACCTACCATAAATGTAGATGTTCGAAGATCCACATTGCTGCAGTCCTTACACTTGGGTAGTCCGCTGTCCTCGGTCGGCCCGAATATCAAAGTATAAGGCTGACGTCGGTCAAGGCGCATTTGACTGACATCAGGACGTCAGGGTACAAATGCGCATGACCGACGTCATATCCTCAGTCTTTTCTTGCCCCAGATGTCAGAAGACCCTAAAAAGAAAGGTCAAAACCAAAAGACAGCAAACAACCAACCAACCACCCTTGCACTAAAAATATGTACAATATATACAATATACACCATATTGACAACCCAACCCACACAACCGCCTCTAACTACAGAGGGAAGGAGGGAGGAGTAATTGGACTGCAGCAATGTGGATCTTGAACATCTACATTTATGGTAGGTACAAAACTGTACTATGTTCTTCATCCCACATTGCTGCAGTCCTTACACTTGGGTAGAATCCCAAAGCAGAGGTAAGGGAGGATGGCAAAACTATAAGGAAGCAGGAGCTGCCAAAATGCCCTGCAAAATAGCAGTGGCAAAACCAGCCCTAGATTTAGAATAAAGAGGAAGGTGATAATGCCTAGAGAAAGTATGCACTGAACTCCAAGTAGCTGCCTCCAAAATATCTTTAGTTGCCACCCCCCTTAAAAAAGCTGTCGAAGTGGCAGTAGCCCTAGTGGAATGAGGCCTAATCCCAGCTGGAATCTCCTTGCCATGATGGGAATAACAGAAAGCAATGCAAAACCCAATCCACTTAGAAATAGTTTGTTTTGACACAGGCTTGCCCTGAGAACTCAAAGCAAAAGAAACAAATAACTGCTGAGACTGCCTGAACCCTTTAGTTCTGTCCAAATAATATCGCAACTGCCTGTGTACATCTAAAGTGTGCAAAATCTTTTCCCCTTTATTTTGGGGATTTGCATAAAAAGTAGGCAAATGAATAGTTTGGTTTAAAGCCACACTAGAAACCACTTTAGGCATAAAGGAAGGATTAGTGCGTAAAGATACCCTATCCTTATGGAAAATTAAGAAAGGCTCAACCGCCATAAGGGCCTGCAATTCAGAAACCCTTCTTGCAGAGGTAATGGCCAACAAAAAGCAGTCTTCCATGATAAATATTTCAACTCGGTAGTAGCTGCAGGCTCAAAAGGTTGTAGAGTGAGTTTCTCCAACACAAAATTGAGATCCCAAGCAGGAGTAGGAGCTCTACGTGGGGTCTTATATTCTTTGCCCCTCTAAGAAATTGCTTGAACAAAGGATGAGAAAACAATGGTGGGTCACAATCATAGTGAGCGAAATTGCTGCAGCATGAACCTTAATAGAAGAGAAGGACAAACCTTTGTCCAGTAACTCAGTAAGATATTGAAGAGCCACACTTAAATTAGGCTCAGAAACATCAAAATCCTTTGCTGCACTCCAAAATAAAAATCTCTTCCATTTATCTGCGTACACTTTCCTTGTACTAGGCCTTCTAGCTTCCAAAATAACATTCAAAACTTGCTGTGGAAGTTGAAACCCACTATGGTTCAAAACAGAATATGCCAGGCTGTTAGGTGAAGAGAGTGAAGCTTGACATTGAGCAAATGACTGTCCTCCTGAGACAACAGGTGTGGAATCGAAGGCAAAGGCCATGGAGGCTCGTACCAGGCTTCTCAGTAATGGGTACCAATGCTGTCGAGGCCAATCTGGAGCTATCAAAATCATCCTTGGCTTGTCCTGTCTGGCCTTTAGTAGTACCTTTGGGAGGAGAGGCAGAGGTGGAAAGGCATACACATGAAGATTGCTCCAATTGAAAGAAAGAGCATCCACTTTCCAAGCTGTGGGATGAAACCTTTTGTGCAAAACTTTGGCAGCTGGTGGTTTAGTGGAGAAGCGAACAGATCTATGTCTGGAGTTCCCCATGACACTGTCAATTTCTGAAATACATGAGGATCCAATTTCCACTCGTGGGGATCCATAATTCGTCTGCTCAACACATCTGCTAAGGAGTTCTGTGCTCCCGGCAGAAACCTTGCCTGAAGATTTAGCTGTAATCTGAGAGCAGTCTCCCACAAAATCATTGCTTGCCTGCATAGAGGATAAGAATGTGTTCCCCCTTGCTTGTTGATGTACCACATGACAGTTGTGTTGTCTGTTAGAATCAACACCTGCCCTGGAAGAAGTAAATCCTTGAAAGCTATTAATGCAAACTGGACTGCTAACATCTCCTTCAAGTTGATATGTAGATGTTGTAGTCTGGCAGGCCACTTGTCTTGTATCCACTTTCCATTCAGATGAGCTCCCCAAGCTTTGTCTGAGGCATCTGTCGTTAGAATCTGACTCGCCTCTGGCCGGGTCACAGAGAGTCCCTTGTTTAGGTGACATTCCTGAGCCCACCACAACAATTCCTTTTGAATGCAAGGTATTATTTGAATGACAGTGTCCAGATCCTGGCAGTGCTGTGTCCATACATTTTTGAGATACCATTGTAGCTTCCTCATATGCAGTTTGGCATTGGGAAGCACCAGAATACAAGATGCCATGAACCCCAAGGCTTGAAGGACTGTCCTTGCAGTCAGCCTGGACTGATGAGACAATTGATGAAAGTAAAGGGAAAGATTCTTTTGTTTGTCCGGGGTCAAAAAAGCCATCTGGGATGCTGTATTCAGTCTTACACCCAGAAACACATGTCCTGAGAGGGTAATAGACTGGACTTTATTTCGTTCACAGAATACCCCAGGCATCTTAGCACTGCTATCACATATTCCAAATGATGAAGAAGCTCGTCCCTTCCTTGAGCCAGAATCAAGCAATCGTCCAAATAAGGATAGATCTGTATTCCTTTTAGCCTGAGGGAAGCTATCACTGGAGCCAGAACTTTCGTGAACACTCTGGGCGCAGTAGATAAGCCAAAGGGCAATGCAGAGAACTGATAATGAGAAGTCCCAGCCCGAAAACGCAGATACTTCCTGCAACTCAGTCTGATAGGAACATGAAGGTAAGCCTCCTTGAGATCCAAAGTTACCATCCAATGATCTTTGCCCAGCAGAGGTAAAAGCTGTTGTAACGTCAACATTTTGAACTTGGGAATGTCCAGATAAGTGTTGACGATAGATAAATCCAAAATTGGTCTCCACGTGTTCCCTTTCTTTGGTACTAGGAACAGGCGAGAATAAAATCCGAGGCCCACTTCTGGCATAGGGACCAGCTGTATGGCCCCTATCTGAAGTAACAGAGAAATTTGTTTGTGAGCCTCTATTCTTTGCTGAGGAGGAACGTCTGGCATGCCTTTGAAAGGAGGCAAGGTATGGAAATAAAACCTGTAACCGTGGTGTATGATATCCAATACCCATCTGTCTTGGGTAATTAAACTCCAATTTTCCTTGAAAAGTGCCAACCTTCCCCCCAAAGGTGCTGCCAGACGAGAAGGCTCTGGCAGCTGAAAAGGAAGGTCATTGGGTCTGTTTACGAAAGGACTGACCCCTGCCCTCACCCGAAGACTGTGCAGGTGAACTCCCTGTTCTAGGCCTGAAAGAGCCCTGAGCTCTGCCCCTACCCAGTCTAGATCTACCCCTAGACTGGGAATCATAAGAAGGATACGTCCACCCCTTGGTAGGCCAATTTCTACTAAACTTCGGAGGCTGAACCTGTAAAAAATCTTTAACAGTCTGCATAGACTTAGCCTTGTCTTCCATTTTCTTTAAGACTGCCTCAACAGGAGAACCAAACAACACATCAGATTGTAAAGGAGCATCTAAAATCCTTGTCTTAACATGATCAGATAAATTCTGATCCCTCAGCCAGGCGTGCCTGCGAAGAACTGACCCAGTGGCAGCCACCCTAGACGAGGCCTGTAGCGCATCAAAACCACATTGCAAAGAATGCTTACCCACCTGTTCAGAAACATGTACTAAGTCTTGTAACTCTTTACACTCAATACCTTCCGCCAGAGCATCTACCTTAGACTTCAATTGTGAAAGGAGATAGTTTTGGTATTTCAACATGTGAAACTGGCAATTCAAAGCCCTCATAGCTAGGGTGGAAGAAGTATAGACTTTCTTTCCCCATCTATCCAAAGCCCTGGCCTCTTTATCTGGAGGAACCGGATTTTTGACAACAGAAGCCTTAACACCCTTAGGCCCCTGACTAACAGTTTCTGGGTCTGCCCTAGGACTCTTAAAAAGATACTTATGAGCTTCAGGCACCCTGTAATACCTATCTGGTTTAACAGGAGCAGGAGGCAAAGAATCAGGATTAAGAGAAGCCTCTGCAAACACATCTTCCACAACATCCAGAACAGGAGGTATAGCCAAAGGCCTATGCTGGGGTAAAACAAAAATTCCTAAGCCTTTTCCTGGAATCAGAGAAGTCCTGACCTTCCCACTTAAAATGCTCCCTCATGGAATGAAGAGTCTCTGAAAAAGAAAAATCCTCAGGAGGAGAAGCAGAAGGAGTAGAATCATCCACATCAGAATAAGGAGAATACTCCTGCAAGTCTTCAGCCGAAGACTCTGAAACATCCAAGCCTGCTCAAAACTCCTAGCTCAGGTTCCACCCTAGGTCTCTTATCAGGAGGGGGCAAAGAACCTCTAATCAAAGTAATCAAATCTTCTGCCATTTTAAGCATATGCTTCTTGGGCACAGATCCTGAAGAACTAGGGGTGACACCAACTGAAGCTAAACCTGGCCTGCCTCTGGGAGAAGCCTTGGAAACAGAAGGAGAGGGCCTAACCACCCTAGGAAGGGAGGGGAGTACAGTAACCTGAGAAGCCCCTTCAGCCTGACCTGCCTCCTGAGAGGCCACATCCTGCAATAACAAAGTCTCTCCCTGGGACTCCAGAGAAACCTCCGGCGGAACCACCGGCTCCACCGACACCTCTAAAGAACCGGCGTCCGGTACGGACGGCTCTTCTAGCCTAGGCTTAGCTGCTTTGTCCTTGCGCTTCTTCGAAGAAGCGGGCGTCGGAGCATCCAACGGCATTTTATAATTGCACCGCTTCCCGAAGACTAACCTGGCACAATCTAACCTTCTCTTTATAGTGCGCTTATTGAATCTAGCACAAGAGCGACACCCAACAACGTCGTGCTCAGGCCCTAAACAAGGAATACACAAAGTATGATAGTCTCTATGCGGTATCTGTTTCCCACAAGAAATACAGATATTCACTTTTTCTGACATCCGGTAAACCACTGAGGCAAGAAAAAACTAAAATATTCCCCAACGGGGTACTTAGCCAACTTTGACTCGGTCTGAAACTCCGAATTCGAAAAATTTCAGAACGCCGAACGGCACTTGCAACACTGCTTCTGCATCGGACCATGCGGCAAAAAAGACTGAGGATATGACGTCGGTCATGCGCATTTGTACCCTGACATCCTGATGTCAGTCAAATGCGCCTTGACCGACGTCAGCCTTATACTTTGATATTCGGGCCGACCGAGGACAGCGGACTACCCAAGTGTAAGGACTGCAGCAATGTGGGATGAAGAACATCTGCATATTATACACAGTAAAGCAGTTTTGTGTAGTGAGGGGTATTTTAAATGTGGGGGATTTTTTTTCAGTGACTGTTGTGTGTGTTAAAGATATTAGAGTAAATTAACATTTTTTCAGTTATAAGAAATACAGGCTTTATAGTATAACGACAAAAGAAATGTTGAAAAAAAGCAAGTTTAATATTAATATGCTGTGATCTTGGGCTTCTGGGGTGGGAGTGGGCTATAAAGTACACTGATTATATGTAAAATTAAGATATTTTCACTTATTTTTGCAAGGGTGAATATGTCTAGATAAATGCCATTGACTTAACCTAAAAAACAAGTGTTTTTGAAAATAAGTAGGTTCTAAAAACAATTCAAAATGATGAGAGCCATGAAAACGTTAAATCTCTTAACAACTGCAGAGATATTAGTTTTTTTTTACATTAGCAAATGTTCAGTGAGAGTCAGTAAGTTTTTCAGCTGTACATTCTATTCTGAGTGAAATGTAAAAAGATTAACTGCGGACTACTTTTCCATGGAAATTAGCTCTCTGCAAGTCCAAGTAATTAATTTTGAGAGATCTGAGCAAAATTTAAAGGTACGATGGCAAGCAGTTCAGTGAAAATTAAAGTCTGGAATTATGGGAAGTGAATAATTTGGGTCTATGTTAAATCATCTAATGCCTAAAAAAGCGAACGATGACTTATCAAACACATGTAAGCAAAAGCTTACAATCTTGAATGCTTATAAAACAGTGATTTTTTTCCCCAAGGGGGAAAAAAAAATTGCTGTTTCACAAAAGAAAAAAAAAATTTAAAACATTACATGAAGTGAGGGGCTTCACCCCCCCACCCCCGATGTGGGGGGGCTGTGCCCCTACACCCCTCTACTTAAATATACTAACTCCGAGATCGCACTACAGTAACGAAAACAGCAAAGTAATGGAAGCGGTTAAGCGATTTCCTTCCCAGGGAAAGAATTTGCTTATATGCTGTTCTGCTATTTTGCCTTTTCATGCTTTCAAGTTCGATCAAGACGCATTCAAAAGAATGCGTCTTCGATCATTTAATAGGAACCCAATAATTTATGGTTATAGCCGTTGTTTTATCTTCATTCATTTTATATTCCAAAAACACATGAAATTGTCTTAAGTTCCACAATACTAATATGTCCTTTTCTGGGTTTATCAGATACAAAATAAGATCATATGCAAATAAAGTCAAATTTTCTTGATTATCATGTCAATCATATCCTTACACTTCTGAGTCTTTTATTTTCTTTGTCAATGGCTCTACATATAAAGCAAACAACAGAAGGAAATGAGGACACCCCTGCCTGGTTCCTCTGTTTAAACAAAACTTAGACAGGAACCCTCTCACTTTAATTCTTGCCTCCTATCCTTCACTATACCCTCCTAATTAACTGTATTACTTCATCAGGGAATGCAAATGCTTCCACTGTTTTACTCAAATTCCTAGCTTACTCTGTGAAATTCTTTCTCTGCATCAAAACCCATTAACAGTGGCATTTTCTTACAATCTGCTTCCCTCTGGATCATCACTGCTCTATTAATGTTGTCAAATGTTTGCCTCCCCTACAGAAAACCACTTTGTTCCATATCTATCAATTTTTGCAACACCTTTGCCATTCTTTTTTGCTATTACAGACAAACACTTTATAAAAATGGTTTAAAATTGAAATGAGCCTATATGAAGCTGGGTCTGATGGGTCTTTGTATTTAGGTATTACAGCAACCACAGTTTTCTTCCAGGATGCTGTTGCATTCTCTCCTTTTAAAATACTGTTAAGCAAAACCTTCTTCCCTCCAAGCTTCCAAACTTCCACAGGAATACCATCTATTCCTGGAGACTTACCTGAAGATTAATTGTAAATCAATGTTTTATCTCATCTTCTCCTATCTTAAGTGTTAATTGTTGTGTCATCTACCTCTACCCATGGCATACCCAAGTCTTTCATAAATATTTCCATTTGTGCTCTTTTTTGATTTCCACATTTTTCTGCTTTATACAAATGTTCATATAATTTCAAAAATATTTCTGATACCTGTACAGGATCCCTGGTTATTTTTCTTGCTACAGGCTCCATAAGTTTGGCATCAACCCTTTCTACTTTCCGTTGGACAAGTCATACTGCTAAAAGTTTTTGAGCTCTGGAGTTAATAAAAGCAGTCACTTAATGGGGCTTCCAGCATGGTGACCCATTGAACCAGCACTGCCAGCTCGCTCTCCTCTCGTAACCAGAAGTAAGTCCTCCCAAGCCAATGTTGAACCCTAAAACTAAACTGGTGACTGTGGAACAATGTCCATGGTATGTTTATGAAAAAAGGGAAGAAAAAAAAATATGAAAGTGGTAATTTAGAGCAAAGTCCTGACAACAACTTCGGAAGTCTCTGCTGTGACTATGACAGACCACCAGAATTCAAATAATGTAACAGGGCTGAATGAAGCTGAATCTCCAGTGTCTCTAGTAGTCATTTTAAACGAGATGAGAGACATGAAGAATACACTGCAAACATATTGAAAATAATGATTTAGACTTTCAAGACATATCATCCACCCTTAATGCCCGGACACCCTACAGCAGTTAGGAGAAGAGGGGGCAGGGCCGAAAGCTTGCATAAAAGGCTTGAAAACTAGAAATTATTTGGAGGCAAGACTCAGAATTCAAAGACAGGGCTCACATGAACAATATTAGGTTGGTTGGAGTTCCTGAACGGTTTGAGAGGCATAACTGCCCTAAATTTGCCCAAGAAATGATCGCTAAGTGGAGTGGATTCCCTGTATCTGACATTTTATTTAAGAGGACCCATCATTCACCCTGGAAACCACAACAGGACGATCCATGGAGACCTTGATATACTATACTTATACCAAAATTTGAGACCTTTGCAATCAAAAACATCCTCCTCACAATTCTTGTGGAAACCTGGTAAACTTTACTGGGCAGAAAATTTGAATTTTTGCAGAACATGACTATTCATTTCCCACTACAAAGAGCTAATTTTGTACCAGTTATGAAGTTCTGCAGATTAAACATCAGATGCAAATTTTATATCCTGCTTCACTAAAATAATGTATCTGGGCATGATGAAGATGTTTACACACTCAGCAGAAGCGATTAAGGAGTTAACAAAACTGTCACACCAAACAACTAACCACATTGATAATCATAAAATTTAATGGCAGCTCAGGTGAACTGGGCTGGTCTCTCCTTTCTTGGAATACCTGGTGATTACATGCTATTACAAGGGAGAGACTTTTTGCCTTAAGAAATATAATCCAGAAGTGTCAGCACTACAGAAAATGGGTCTGGATAAAACAGAGCTTTTGAAACTTTTGGGGGGGGGGGAATGTGTTAGGTGAACAAGCAGCCTACCCGGCAGGGCGAAGGAATGGAGTTGTTCTCCTACTTGCTAGATTTGCTATTAGATCATTGAATTGCAAATTAGTTTGTAGTCATTAAAGGCCATAAAGACACAGAACCTGCTTACTTTGGTTTCACTGCATTTACCACTGGGAATAAAAATAGGCGAGATGAAGGAAATTTTGTCTACCATTATAGCTTTTGCAGGAGCTACTATACTGATCATAGGAGAATGGAATATAGCATGCCCACTGACTGAGGTATCAGGTGGTCCCATGCAAACATGATTAACAGCTCAAGGTAAATACTTAAAAAGTTTTCTTTTAAATAAATGAGTTTAGTGGATGTCTGGCAATACTGCAACCCTGGCACGACAGACACAGGGTTTACTTTTTTTTTTTCAGGATTACGCCAACAATAGTCAATTGTTAAGAAGAAACTCTTGTTAAAATTATTAAATGCAGAAGCTAGAACTTTCTCGGACCATGCATTAATGCATTGAAAAGTGTTTTTGGAAAGGTCTAACTGTGACTAGGCAATGAAGATTCCCCTCACATGTTAGATAATATTAGTTTTAGGTGTGAGGTAATCAGTCCTAATGAGACATTTCTTGCAAGAATACCAATTGATGACCCCACAGGGATTGGACAGATTTAAGGAGCACGTTAAACACTTTTCAAAAAGTATTTTAGGAATAAGAAAATGGAAAATGGAGGATAATCTTAAATATAAAAGTGTGTTTCAGAACTGAGACATTTACAGCAATCACCAACCCCTTTAACAACAGAAAAAAGGAGACAAAAGTTACTGACTTGAGAAGACAGATGCAAGAACTAACAGACCAAAAACTGATGTGTAAGAGGCAAACATTAAATAATGTCCACTTTACCAATAACACTAAAGCTTTATGTTCTTTGGCACTGAGGCTTAGACAGCAGAGACTGGAACGTATAAATAGCAAGATGAAGGACATAGAGGATAGCAGCTGGCAAAAAACACGAACAGGAATATGAAGGGCAATGCAAAATAATTGCATAGATTTACATGCCCTAGGCCAGGGCAAAGAATCCCACTTTAGTGAGCAGCAAAATTATATGCAGATCATCAATGTATCTAAGATTAACCCTGAGCAGGCATACTTTATGTGCTCCAAGACAACAAGAAATTAGATGAGATGCCTTTAGCACTTAAGTCACAAACAGGAGCTAAATCCCCGGGTCCAGGTGATATAGTAGTTAGGTATGGAAGCTGTTGGGTGAGCAAAGTACAGCTGTGTATACTTACATAAATGTAGATATCCGGGTGTATTCACTATTGCAGTCCTGACTTTAAGGATTTCCTGCCATGAAGGCCCTTGGCCGGCCCAACTACCAGAGAAAAAATCTCCCTTCTCCAAGAACTGGCGGATGCTCTGACTGATGTAAGTACACTCAATTATAGGGAGCCTGAAGGTAGGAGCCCTTCAAGATGGGTCCTAAAGTAAAGGAACTAAGACAGAGAACCTAATTAAGGGAAAGGGCAAAAAAGGGGGTCCCTTGGCTTGAGAAGAAATTTGTAACAGACTGCCCTATAGGGTAAGGGGGAAGAAGGTAGAGAAAGAAGACTGCAACAGTGAATACACTCAAACATTTAATTTATGGCAAGTGTTCAGAACTGTACTATGTTCTTAGTATTTGACTATTGCAGTCCTGACTTGTGGGATGATTCCCAAAGTTAAAAAGGAGGATGGAAGGTAGATTAGGGAAAGGACAGGATTCCCTGAGAGTAGCAGTGGTGAATCCTGCTTTGGACCTGGAAAAGGCTGACAAGTGGCAATGTTTGGCGAACGTATGCACAGATGAACAGGTAGCAGCTTCCAGAATGTCTTTGTTAGGGACTATTTAAAAAGGCAGTAGAGGTCACAGTAGCCCTAGAACAGCGAGTCCTGACAGCCTCATATGGCTTCTTACCATGATGGCTGCAAAAAAATGAGATACAGTGAGAGATCTATAAGGAGATGGTCTGTTTGGAAAGTGTTTTTCCTTTACAAGTGCAGGCAAAGGTCACAAAGAGTTGGTCTGACTTTCTCAAAGTTTTAATTCTGTCAAGACAGTAATGGAGCTGCCTATGCACATCCAAGGAATGGAGCCCCCCCCCCCCCGGTTCTGAAGGTAGGCAGGTGTATGGCTTGATTCAAAGATGTGTGTGTTACCCACCTTGGGCATAAAGGAAAGGTTAGTCCTGAGGGAGACTCTGTATGGACGAGGATGAGGAAGGGTTCCACCATGGCAGCTTGCAGCTCAGAGACTCTTCTAGCAGAAATGACATTCAGCAAAAGGGCAGTTTTCCAATTTAGAAACTAGGTTAGCAAAAGGCTCTGGCTTGAAAGGAGGCAAGGTCAGTTTTTTCAGAACAAAACTGAGGTCCCATGGAGGGGTAGGTTGTCTCCTAGGAGGTCTGATGTGAATCACTCCCCTAAGAAATTGTCTGAGAATGGGGTGTGAAAAGACAGAGGAAGAAGAGGGATATGGGACGAAATGGCAGAGGCATGAATTTTAATGGAGGAACAGGATAGGCCGTTGTCAAACTGATTAGCCAGGTAACCTACAATGATAGAGATCTTGGCTAAGAGAGGATTGCAGCTCTGTTGTTGACACCAAAGGAAAAATCTTTTCCACTTAGCTGAGTAATATTTCCTAGTACTGGGCCTTCTGGCCTCTAAGGATGCCTTGAACCTGCTTGCTTAGAACAGGATTGGCCCAGGATGCTGAGGGATTATCCAGGCTGAGAGTCTGAGTGTCTGCAGGCTGGAATCCACAATCTTTCCCTTGTCCTGAGTCAAAAGGTCCATTCCCTGAGGTAACTACAATGGATTCTCGCTTGTTAGAGTAGCAGAAGATGCCAGTGTTGCCTGGGTCAGCCGTTAGCATTGCTCTTGGCCTCTCTTCCCTTATTTTTCAAAGCACCCAAAGAAGCAGAGGTATGAGGGGAATGCATAGATGAAAGGGTGAGCCCAAGGGAAAGAAAAGGCATCTGTCTTCCAGGTTGAGAGTAGGTTGCTCCAGGAGCAGAATCTTTTCAGTTGCGCATTTTCCTTGGTAGCAAAGAGGTCTACCTGGGGGATTCCCCATTTTCTTGTCTATGCTGGGAATGTTTCCCAATGCAGATGCCATTTGTGGGGGTACATCAGGTTTCTGCTGAGGTGATCCACTAGAATGCTTTGAGCATCTGGAAGGTATTGTGCCAAAAGGTGTAATCCCAGAGAACAAGCTGTCTCCTAAACATGCACTGCTAGGCAACAGAGAGGGTAGGGAGTGGATGTCCCTGCTTGTTTATGCACCACATGACTATGGTGTTTTCTATTTTTACTAATAGGACCCCTGGTTTCCATTTTTCTCTAAATGCTACCAGGCCACTTTGAACTGCCATAAGCCCTTTCAAATTTATGCTTGTCTCTGAACTGATTTTCCCCACTTTCTTTGTATTTAAAGTGTTTGAAATGGGCTCCCCTGGCTATCTCTGAGGCATCTGTGGTGAAGGTTTGCTCCTGGAGAGTGAACCTGAAAGGAAGGCCCTGTTCTGAGCACAAGCTTGTGCTCACCATGCAAATTCCTCCTTGAGAAAAGGGATAAGCCACATTTTAGTTGAAATGGGATGTGCTTACTGGCACCACACATTTCTGAGGTACCACTGGAGCTTCCTCATGTGCAGCCTGGCCAGGGGGACCATAAGGATGCAAGATGCCATGCAGCCCATGGTCTAAGGAATTCCCTAGCTGTGAGGCACTGTCTCTGCATGACCTTTTGGAAGTACTGAGTCAGGAAAGAGACCTTGTCTGGAGGTAAGAAGGCCTTTTGAAGGGATGAGTTCAGAAGCCCCCAGAAAGACAATCCTGGTGGAGGGTTCTGTGTTTGAATTTGTGTTGATTTATGGTGAAGCCCAGGGAGGTCTGAGTAGAGTTCTGACAGACTTAGGGCTTGCATTAAACAACTGTTCAGATAGGGGAAGATCTGAACCCCTCTGGTCCTGCAAAAGGCAATTAAGAGGGGCTAAAAATTGTGAAGTCTCTGGGAGTGGCAGACAAGCCAAACAGCAGGAACTGATTGAGAGTAGACAGGTCTAAAATGGGACGCCAACAGCCTTCCTTTCTGGGAACCAGGAATAGCCTGGAGTAGAAACCCTTTTCCTTTACGGTTTTCTGGAACTGGTTCCACTGAGCCCTGTGAGCACATATTCTGAATCTGGGAAGGGGCCTCTGTGCTTTGATTTGGGGGAATGTCTGGATAGCCTAAGTGCTTTAGTGGCTCTCTGAAAGTGTGCCTATAGCCATTTTAAATAATGTTTAGAACCTATAATGAGAGATCAATTTTCCTCCTAGTGTTGTGGGGGGAGGGGTGGGGGTTCAGAGAGACTAGGATGGTGGATGAGTCATTGTTGCTCTCTGCCAGGGTCCTGTGGTCTAAAACTCACTTGACTGAAGTGTCTGAGGTCCACTGCCTGGGACTTTGTAGTTTTTTGTTGCCTTTGTGCCTTTTCCCTATGGGGCTTTTTCTGCCTGTTTTTGGATTGTGAAGGAGAGGATCAATGTTTAGTGGGGTAGTTCCTGCTAAATCTAGGAGACTGACCCTATAGGAAGTCTTTAACAGTTTGCATGGATTTAGCTTTGTCGGCCATTTTTTTTTTAAGTACAACCTCAGCTTTGGGCCCAAACAGGAAATCTTTGTCCAGTGGGGCATACAAAAGATTTGACTTGACAGGCTCAGGGAAGGACTGTTCCCTTAGCTATGCACATCTTCTAACAGAATGAGTGGTTGCAGCCCAGCTGGAAGCTTCCATAGCATCACAGTTACAGTGTAAGGAATGCCTAGAACTTGACAGCTGGTGTAACAAAGGTCCAGTAATTCTTTGGAAAGGTTCTTGTCCTCAATGGTTGGAATTATTTGCTTTAATTGATCCAGAAAGGTCTGCTGGTATTTTATCACATGGAATTGACAGTTAAGGGCCCTCATAGCTAAGGTGGCAGAGGTGTAAAACTTTTTAATAAATCTATCAAGTGCCCTACTCTCTATCAGTTGGCAGCTGTTTTTTGGAGGAACTGGCTCTAGCTCTTTTGGGTCCTGGAATCTCAACCTCTGGATCAGCACAGGGGTTCTTAAAGAGATGTTTACAAGAGTACAATGCCCTATAAAACTGGTCTGGTTTTTGAGGAGCTGGAGGAAGGGAATCAGGATTCAAAGAGGAATCCAAGAAAATATCCTCCAACACCTCTAAAACTGGAGGGATGGCAAGAGGCTTGTGCTTCAGGCAGGTCACGGAATCCCTTAATCTTCTTTTTGGATTGTGGGTAATCCTGGGCTTCTCACGGGAAATGCTCCCTCATGGCATGAAGAGTATCCCCAAAGGTAATGTCTTCGGGGGGGGGGGGAGCGAAAGCCATGTTTTCTTCAGAATCTGACTCCTCAAGGGCAGTCAGAGAGGGTTCTTCATCAAAAACTCCTCCTGGTCAGAATCTTCAGTAGCTTCAAAAGGGTCAGAAAGGACTTCTGGTGTAGAGCCTCTTTTCCTTGGGAAGGCTCAATAGGGGGCTGTCTGGATCTCACCAAGGAAATTAAATCTTCAGCTAACCTAACCAAATCCTGGGGAGCTGGTAGGCCTAGGTATAGATCCAGAGGAAATTCCTTTCTTTGGGGCAGTTCACGGTTTGGGTCTAGGTACATCTGCAATTCTGACAGCAGTCTTTCAAGAAGAATTTGCAGCTGGAGCAGACTGATGCCACAAAGAAGTGTCACAGGTTAAAGTGAGTTCACTGGAAGCTGAGGCCTGCGAGGGTCCTTGGACCCGACCAGCAAACCAATTCCTAAGGCCTACATGGAAGTTGAGTGAACCGATGGCATATTGGACTCTGAACAGATCTCGATAGAGGCCTGCGCCACCACCTTAGTCATGGATGGGGACTGCAAAAGTACCTTGCCTTCTTCAGTGATCACAAGCCTTGGAACACTAGCTGACAGAGTGACTGTCATCCAAGGCCATAAGCCTGGGTCATTTTCCTTTATCCTTTTTGCTCTTAGGGAGCTCAACCCTGGAATGACTGGCAGATGATAAGAACCAGATGCAACACTAAGGTAGCTAGCTAACATCTTGGCCCTATGCCTAACAGTCCTAGACCTGAAACGGGCATAGAAATGGCATTTAGGGATGTCGTGATCTGGGCCTAAATAGGTGACAGAGAAAGAATGGAAGTCTTGGTGTGGAATCTGCTTACCACAATGGAGACAACTATTAACCTTATCCGACATGAGTCAAACAATGAAGAAAGGGTTCCCCAATGGGATACTCGGAGATGACTTCTCTCTGCTGCGGACCGACCAAAGCACTGAAATACTGCTTTGGGCTCCAACTTCAAGAAAAGACTGAAATCATGACATCGACTGGCTCCTTATACACTTGAGTGTACTGACATCAGTCAGGGCATCCACCAGCTCTTGGAGCAGGGAGATTTCTTCTCTGGTAGTCAGACTGGCCAAGGGCTTTCACAGCAGGAAATCCCACGTCAGGACTGCAATAGTGAAACAAGAACAACATCTACAGGAGGCTAGGGTAGAGTTAATGAACTGAATTATCAAAGTGACTGCCCTGCCAGATACATGGAAACAAGGTGCAGTTATAGTACTTTTAAAACAGAGCAAAGGCCCAACCCTCCTGACATATTACTGACCCATTTCAGTTCTTAACCATGACTATAAAGTGTTTATGTCAAGTATGGCCAAGAGAATGGCTCAGTGTATGTCCTTGTTGATTTAATAGGATCATTGTGGTTTCATAGCAGATAGGGACTACATCTGATAATAGTCTTAGGACATAATTAATGCTGAAGGATGCTACTTAATACCAAAAACAAACTCTTGCTGTTGAGTTGAGCTGCAGAGAAAGCCTTCGCTAGAGTGTCCTGGCAGTTTCTTTTTCAAACATTGTAGATATATGGCTTTCCAGCTCAATTTATAAAGGTTTTATAACCGTTGTATAATGGTGCTTCTGCTAGAGTTAAAGTAATGGCAGGCCTGTCTTCTCCAATCCATCTATACAGAGGTACTAGATAAGGCTGTCCACTGTCTCCCTTATTGTTTGTCCCGTAACTGGAACCCTTGGCCCAGCTGATCAATGACTTGACTAATGGAGTATATAAATGAGGCAGCTTGGAACTGAAACTCTCTCTCTTTGACAATGATGCCTTGTTGTCTTGTCTTACCCTCACAAGGATCTTCCCCCTAAGTTTTGATTTATTGCACAAATCTGGCATACTAGCTGGATATAAGGTAAACAATGAGTAAACTAAAGCAGTGCTAGTGAATGTTACCTTTGGAAACAACTTTATTCAACAATTGCCATTCTTGGGTCCCCCAAATAAATTAAAATATTTGGGTACTTCGGTGACTGACTCCATTTGAGGCACAGCAGACAAACTATGAGGCCGTGATGTGGAAAATTCAGGGACATTTAACAAAATGGAATGGATCCCACTAGATCTTGACTATAAGATACAGGCACTGAACTTGTTTATATTATCATTGCTACTATATAACTTTCAAGTGCTAGGTTGCCTTCCTGGGCTTAGGATTTTTGAGCTACTATGAACAAAGATGAAAAAAATTCATTTGGGAAAATCAGTATCCCCTAGGTCTCCTGGGATGGGTTAGAAATTAATTCACCAGGAGGTATTTCAGCCACTCAACTGGAGTTTTATTGGACAGCTGTAGCATTTGCCACACTGTGCAAATTTCAAGTGTTTGACTTTCATCTGTATGGAAAGATATGATTCTACAGAGGGTTCTGTGTCCAAGGCATGTTGACTGGTTCAGACTGTTTTGAGTGGTGAACATATACAAAGCCTTCTCTCAAATTGCTAGATGTTAGAAAGGAGATTCTAAAAAGTTTTAGATCTTCCCACTTTAAGATACTAAGTGTACATTGGGCGGTGCAGTTGTGCAGCAGTTAACGTTGTCACCTTACAGCAAGAGGTTCTCCAGTTTGATTCTCAGCTGGGGTGCCTTCTGTGTGGAGTCTGCATGTCTTCCCTGCATTTGCATGGGTTTCCTTCAGGTACTCCGGTTTCCTCCCACACTCTAAAGACATGCAACTGGAACATTTCTCCACGGGCCTCCCATGAAAATAAGCTCTGTCCTACTTGGACTTTCATGGTCAACAAATGTTAATAAATAAACAAATATTGTTCCCTATATACCATGTCACGGTCTTTAGGTGGATCCATAATGCCTTGGAGGAGGTGATGCATGTAGAGATTCCCTTAAAATATTGTTAACAGCTAACAAATGAAGTACTAACCTGACAGGAAATTAGAGACTCGTACCATGTTCCTCAAGGTTCACAACTAAAGTATTAGGGACTAATTTTAAAATTAAAAATATTAAATCGGTCACTACACTTACAGTTAGTTCACAGGTTCATAGGAGGTTACTAGGAAAATGCCCTAGAGACCTTACAAGCTTAGCCATATTTATCCTGAGCCGCCCCAACTGGTGGTGGTGAAGTGAGGGAAGTTCGCATATGTAAGGGTCTATGGTAATTGATACTGACTTCCACTGTCCAGGAGGGGATATGGGCCCCACCCCAGGAGTGAATCTGCTGACAAACATCCATTGATCTAGGTTGCGTTTAAAGAAGGTCAGGGAGGGAATCTGTTTCACATGAAATGGAAGCCTGTTCCACAGAAGTGGCAGTCTCTGGGAGATGTATTTCTCTCTCCAGTATGACTAGTTCATGTCAGAGCTTAGATTAAGATCCCTGCAGCGAGTAACCCTCTTGCAGTTTGATTTACGAATGTGTAGCATTTCCATCAGGGCCAAGTCAGAGACTGCCCTGCAAGCCAGGCACAAGTCACGCCTTAGCAACCTACAGGAGATAGAATACAGTAACAGGGCTTTCAGTCTTTCTGTGTAAGACTTGTTTTGTGTACCTTGTTAATTTCTTGATGAGAAACCTCTATGGTCTCTCCAGTTGTAGTGGGTGTCTGATGAGGTACATGTGAAAGGGAGCACTGTACTCAACTACTGGTCTGATGAGGGCTGAGTATAATGGAATTATAGCATGCTTAGATCTAGATGTCATGCCTTTACTTACAAGATGTGCCACACAGAAAGATCTCCTTACTACTGTGGATATGTGGTGGTCATATTTCAAATTGCCATCAACACGAATACCAAGATTAAGTACCATTGGGTCTACACTTAGGGGTGGTGCTGTCTACAATGTAATTAACAGGGATGTCAGCTTTCCCAAAGGGAATAATAATGCATTTTTACTGCATTTAGCTTTAATCCATGGCTCTGATACCAACCATTTGTCTTCGCTAATACCATCTGTATATCATCATCATTCAGGGACAGAATGATTGCTCCAATTTGCAATCGTCAACGAACTTGGTCAGTGATGGGCTGTCCAGGTTTGCCTGGACTTCTGAAAAATAAATTCTGAACAGTAGGGGTCCAGCACAGAACCCTGTGGTATGCCACTGGTGACTGGTCTTTTGCTAGAGTTAAAGTCACCCACTTTGACGGTGTGTGTCCCATCGATGAGCCAGTTGGCTACCCATCTAGTAATGTAGAGGTTAATTCCCAATTGGGAGAGTTTCTGTATATTTGAGTCTGGGATTGTGTCAAATGCCTTGGCTAAGTGAAGATAGGTGGTATTCACTTGTCTTTCCCTAATCCAGGGCCTTGGTGACTTTCTCAAATAAGTCAACCATGTTTAACAGGCATGATCTACCTTTAACGAATCAGAACTGGGTTGGTTCCAGAGTTTGGAGATTGCCTATTTCATTGTTGTTAGTAAGGTCCATAATGATTCTTTCCATGGTTTTTTAGATGATGCTAGTCAAGTTTTTGGGCCTATAATTCCTACGGTCAATTGATGGTCCCCCTTTGTGCAGAGGGATTACTGTTGCTGTCCTCCATTCTGCCAAGCTCGATTTAATCACCTTTAGTGAAAGAAATCAGAAATGTAACTGTGCAGAGGGATTACTGTTGCTGTCCTCCATTCTGCCAAGCTCGATTTAATCACCTTTAGTGAAAGAAATCAGAAATGTAACTGACCACAGGAGACATCTTAATATCAAAATGTGTAAAAAATTAAAGTTATGTACTCATCATAAGTCTGCACCTTTGTTGCTGTTTTCATCCTTTCTCAAATGATGGGTCTCGGATCTGACATAAGACCTGTCCTCAACCCCTCTGTTAGAGTTCAGGTTCTGTAGCTCGAGCTCCTCCCCTTACCCATACTCCCCTTCTTCTCCTCTCAGAATTAGTTTGCCCTCTAGTTAGCTGACCAGAATACAATAAAGTATCACTATCTATTACCTTCCCTTGAGGTGAAGAAGCACTGGAGCTCATGAAGCAAGACTGACTGGGGCAAAAACCTTCAGGACATGCTAGGAGACTATGACTTATGAAAGGGGTTGGAGGGTGGGAAGTTGAGGAATGACAAAAACAGCCAACACAGATGCAGACTTATGATGAATTCATAATTTTAATATCTAATGTTACCTTTTTCATCCATTCCTCAACTAATGGGACAGTCTCCAGCTACAGTAACCCTTTGAGGTTCTCAAGGTAAGAAATTTCAGAGTACAGTGGAGCCAAATGCTGCCCTACTTCTAGATAAAATGTCCAATTTGTAAGGAGTTACAAAGGTGAGAACACTGGACCATGCTGCAGCTGCACAATGCCATCTATAGAAGGTCTGGACCAAAAAGCAGATGACGTGGCCACAGATCTGGTGGAATGTGCCTTAGGTGATTTGGGCAAGGATAATCCTTTACTCTTGTAGACAAAAATAATCCAATCAGTGAGCCATCTGGCCAAGGTTACTTTTGATATTGCTTTGCCCAACTTAGCCTTGGAAAAGGAAGAACCATTGTTCTGATTTTCTTAAATCTTTAGTTCTGTGAATACAGAATCTAAGTTGTCTATAAACATCCAACAAATTTATATATTCTCTCCCTGTTGGAAAAATTTGGAAAGGTAACTGGAAAGTTAAATGACTTGTTACAATTCATCTCTGACACCACCTTAGGCAGAAAGGAAGTTAATTCAAAGGGAAACTCTTTCCTTATGAAAAGTCAGGAAAGGTGGTCGAAAACAAAGCAACTGGAGCTCTGATACCCATCTAGCTGAAGCAATGATGACCAAGAAAGGAGTTTTCCATGACAAAAACTTTAATTCTGCATTTGCTGAATGCTCGAAGGGTGGCTGAATCAAAGCTTGAATGATAACTGTTAGGTCCCATGGAAGAACGGGGTCTTTAATTGGGGATTGGAGTAGAACAGTACCTTTAAGAAAAGCCTTAAACAACTGTTTTTTGCCTAGGTAAACATTTCAGATTGCAGTAAGTTGTACTTAAACTGTCAAATAAGTAGCTCTGTTATTGAAAATGGAAGCAATCAAGTCAAGAAGAGCTGAAATAGGTGTTGAAAAAAAGATCGGTCTCTGAAGGGCCCAAACAGAAAATCTTTTCCACTTGCTCTTATAAATCTTCCTGGTAGAACATTTTTAGGACGATGTAAAGATGTAAACATGTGACCTACTGGGGAAGAAAGCCTGGAATTCCTAGCCATCACTAGAAGTGGAGAAACTATGTGGTCAATTTGAGGGATTGGATGTCCGGTTGAAGCAGCCCAGATGGGTGAGACAGAATGTCCTGAGAAGGATCCAGCACTCAGGGAGGGTGAACTAGAGGAGGCCACAAGAAGGCGAACCACATCTGGCAAGGCCAGAATGGAGTACTGAGGATTAGTTTGTTCTTCCACTGCAATGCTTTCTGGAGAAACTTAGGGTAAGGGAAATGGGGGAAAGGCGTACAGGAGATGGGGGGGCAACTGTAAATCAGTGTGTGTCTTGGTGATTCCCCCTCGGGGAGGGGGGGGTGCCAGAGCAAAGTACCTGCTGCATTTGGAACTGAGAGAAGCAAAGAGGTGACAGCATTGTTGGTCCCACCAGTGAAATATCTTCACCACTGACTGATTGGGAAACCACTTATGAGGGAGTAAAATGGGCATGCTCAATTTGTCAGCTACCACACTGGTGTTCCCCAGAACATGCAGTGTCAATAGAAAGCGGCTAGAAGAGATCACCCACTGCCACACTCTCAATGCCTCTCAACAAAGGGGATAGGATCGGGATCCCTGTTTGTTGATCTGCTAGACTACCAACATGTTGTCTAATTGAGACTACAGACATGTCTGAACAGCAATCATCCCTAGAAGGAGAACATCTTGAAAAGCTGCAATGCCAACAAGACTGCTCTCACTTCTAAGATACTGATGTGAAGACAAGTCTCTATCTAGGACCATGTGCCTTGGACTGTCCTTTCCAAGTAATGCCCCCCCCCCCCATTTGGAGGGGATCGCTGTCACTGTGACCTTGGGAAAAGAAAGAAAAAAAAGGGCATCCCTGAGTAAGTATCTGTGTGAATATACCTGACTACATGTTGCTTGCATATATTTGTAATACTAATGTGTGCCGTCACAGAATGGCACCCTATTGGTCACTGTACCACCAGAGTCCACTTTAGAATCCTCATGTGAAAACATGCTAAGGGTATCAACACTATTGAAACTGCCACTGATCCAGGGAGCTGTAACACTAGCCTGGCTGGAGGGGAAAAAATAGAAAGAATGTGTAAGGCTTGATTTCGTAGACTCTCTATAGTCTTGCCTGGGGCAAACTCGCAACATGTTTTACTGTATCTAGATGGGCACCAATGAACTCCAAGAGTTGGGGTAGGGGAGAGTTGAGACTCTGTGTAATTTACTTTAACTCCTAGTTGAAGACACAGATGCAGCAAGTAGTCCCTGTTTTAGATTAGTAAAGGTTTGATGGAAGCAGAAACGAACCACTTATCCAGATAAGAAAATACCCAAAATCTGTGCAGTTTCAGGTGAGCAGCAACCACTGCCATGCACTTGATGAACACCCTGGGTGCTGTGGTGAGACCAAAGGGCAGGGCTCTGAAATGACAGTGACTGGCTCCCAGCCAAAAGCATAGGTATCTCCTGGAGCATCTGTGCATCTTAATATGATGGTATGCATCCTGGACATCTATGAAGCACATCAAATCGTCCTTCTGCAATAGTGACAGGATGGACTAAACTGTGGCCATCCAGAAAGTACAGTTTTGTACCTACCATAAATGTAGATGTCCGATAGGTATGCATCTGCAGTCATCACATATGGGTTGCCCTGCCTTAGGCAGCCCTTCGGTCGGCCGGATTCCAAAGTTTGGGTCTGGCGTCGGCTGATGTCGCACTATCCCCGACGTCAGAGCGCCTGGGGTATAAAAGCATCAGCCGACGCCATCTTCTTCAGTTTTTCTTGCCCCAGATGCCAGGTGCCCTCTAAGGAAGGCTAAATTTGGAGAGATGCATTTAAAAATCCAAACATGCACAATAATATAAAACAAATACACCATAATAGATCCCCAGCTAGCTATAAGAGGGGTAAGTACCCAAGAAATACCACAGAGGGGAAGGAGGGAGGGTAAACCTGACTGCAGATGCATACCTATCGGACATCTACATTTATGGTAGGTACAAAACTGTACTATGTCCTTCAAGGATGCATCTGCAGTCATCACATATGGTAGAATACCATAGCCAATCTGGGGGTGGAGGAACTATGTAAAGGATGGTGTAGCTAAAATGCCCTGCAGGACTGTCGTAGCAAAGCCTGCTCTGGATCTGGAATATAAAGGTAAATTATAATGCTTGGCAAATGTATGCACGGAGCTCCATGTAGCAGCTTCTAAAATGTCCTTGGTAGCCACCCCTCTTAAGAAGGCTGTGGAGGTGGCTGTGGCTCTTGTGGAATGAGGTCTAATGTTAGCTGGCACAGGTTTTCCATGAAAGGAGTAACAGAAACAAATGCAATTCCCTATCCATTTTGAAATTGTCTGTTTGGAAATTGCTTTTCCTTGTGTACCAGCAGCATATGCTACCAACACAGTTGGTCAGTTTTTCTGTAACCTTTAGTTCTGTCCAAGTAGTAGCGCAACTGTCTGTGTATGTCCAGGGTGTGCAGAAGTTTCTCCCCTTTGTTTTGTGGATTTGGAAAGAAGGTAGGCAAGTGAATAGCTTGATTTAATGAAACCCTGGATACTACCTTTGGCATAAATGTATAATTGGTTCTCAATGAAACTCTGTCCTGATGAAAAATAAGGAATGGCTGTACTGCCATAAGGGCCTGTAACTCAGATACTCTTCTTGCTGAGGTTATGGCCAGAAGGAAAGCAGTCTTCCAAGACAGGAACTGTGGTTCTGCAGATGCTGCTGGTTCAAAGGGAGGCAGTGTTAGTTTTTCCAACACGAAGTTAAGGTCCCAAGTAGGTAGAGGTGGTTTCCTTGGAGGATTGATGTTTTTGATTCCTCTTAGAAATTGTCTTAGGAGAGGATGAGAGAAGACAGGTGGATTGGTATTGTACTCTGCTGAAATTGCTGAAGCATGAATTTTAATGGAAGAGTAAGACAGACCATTGTGGAACATTTCTGCCAAGTATTCCAGGATATGTGCCATGTTCATCACTGTCGCATCTAGGCCCTTTGTGGTGTTAAATAATGTGAAATCTTTTCCATTTTGCTGAATATGCCTTTCTTGTGGAAGGCCGGCGAGCTACCATAATAATATCTTTCACTCTCTGGGATAGCTTGTCCTGAGGAGGAGTCAAGGTATTTTCCAGGCTGTTAGTTGCAAGGTTTTCAGGTTGGAATGCAGAGTTTTGTAACTGTGCTGTGTCAGTAGAAGTGGCCATAGAGGAAGAGGCCATGGTTTCGTGCGTGACAGGCTCTTTAACAGTGGGTACCAGTGCTGTCTTGGCCAGTCCGGCGCTATCAGAATCACTTTTGGCTGCTCTGTCCTGATCTTCAGTAAAACCTTGGTCATTAATGGGAGAGGTGGAAATGCATACACCGTTAGAGTTCTCCAGCTGAAAGAGAGAGCGTCCACTTTCCATGCTTGTGGGTGGTATGTCTGAGCAGAATTTCTTCAGTTGATGATTGTGGGGGGAGGCAAAAAGATCCAAGTCCGGCCTCCCCCATGATTGTGTTATCTGTAGACAGGTGTCTGGGTGCAGCATCCATTCGTGTGCATCCATGATCTTTCTGCTTAAGCTGTCCACCAGTATATTGTCTTTCCCTGGCACAAACTGGGATTGTAGCTGTATATGGAGTTTCAAGGAAAGTTCCCATAGATTCATTGCCAGCCTGCAAAGAGGATAGGAATGGGTGCCTCCTTGCTTGTTTATGTACCACATAACCGTGGTGTTGTCTGTCCTTATTAGCAGATGGCCATGATGCAGAAAGGGTTTGAAGGCTTCGACTGCATGTATCACTGCCAGCATTTCCTTTTGGTTTATGTGCATGTGTAGCTCTTTTTGTGACCATAGACCTTGAATGCATCTGCCCTCCATGTGCGCTCCCCATCCGTGGTCTGAAGCATCTGTTGTAATGGTTTGGTTGGCTTTTGGTTTGCTGAAAGGCAGACCCCTGTTTGACTGGCTTGCTTGAGCCCACCACAGAAATTCCTTTTGAAGGCATGGAATGAGTGGTATCAAAGTTTCCAGGCTGTGACTGTGCTGAGTCCATAAACTCCTTAGGTACCATTGTAGTTTCCTCATATGTAGTCTTGCTTGCGGAATCAGAAGGATGCAAGAAGCCATGTAAACCCAGGGCCTGCAGGATTTTCCTTGCAGTCAGCTGGGTTTGTCTTGTCAGATTTTTGAAGTAATCTGGTAGTTGATTTTGTTTTTCTTCTGTGAGGAAGGCCATTTGGGTGGTTGTATCTAGATCTGCACCCAGAAAGGTTATTCTTCGGGATGGAACAAGTCTTGATTTGTGAAAGTTGACTGTACATCCCAAGGCCTGAAGTAGGTGGATGGCATAATTCAAGTGTTTTACCAAAGTTTGTTGGCTGTCTGCTTGTATACGGCAGTCGTCCAGATATGGGTATATTTGAATCCCCTGAAGTCTGCAGTGTGCAATTACTGATGCCAGGCATTTCGTGAATACTCTGGGCGCAGTAGATAAGCCAAAGGGCAATGCTGAGAATTGATAATGCTCTGACCCTGCAAGAAATCTGAGGTGTCTTCTGCAACTTTGTCTGATAGGGACATGCAGGTATGCCTCCTTGAGGTCTAGAGTTACCAGCCAAGACCCCTTGCCCAGCATGGGAAGGAGCTGCTGTAGAGTCAGCATTTTGAACTTTGGCACGATGAGATAAGTATTCAGTGCGGACAAGTCGAGAATAGGCCTTCATTGTTTTTCTTTTCTTGGAACAAGGAATAGTCTGGAATAAAATCCTTGGCCTTGTTCTGAGAGAGGAACCTTTTCTATAGCTTTCATTTGCATTAAGCTGGAAATTTGTTTCAAAGCCTCTGCCCTTTGATTCGGTGGCAGGTCTGGCATGCCCTTTCTTTTTGGTAATGTGTGGAAATGAAACCTGTATCCTTTGTCTATTATTTGTAGTGTCCATTTGTCCCTTGTAATACTGTGCCAATTTTCTGAGAATAAAGAAAGCTTTCTGCCCAAAGGTGCTTCCAATTGAGCCCTGGTTGGCGGTGTGAAAGTAAAGTCATTGAGCCTGTCCTTGTGCAGCAGTTGAAGGTCCTGCATTGCCTCTCTGGTTGGAAGGCTGCCACTGACGTCCTCTGTAGGAGCCTCTAGCTTGCCCTCTACCTCTGGCACGCCTGTTCTTGCCTCTCTGAAACCTGTGTCTGGAAAGGACCAATTCTTGGAAGGCCAATTCCTGCTGAATCTTGGTGGTTGTACTTGGAGAAAATCCTTGACTGTTTGTACGGATTTTGCCTTTTCTTCAAATTTCTTTAGGACCTCCTGAGCCGTGGAGCCAAACAACTTTTGCTTTTCCAGAGGAGCATTCAGCAGCTTTGCTTTAACATGGTCTGGCAGAGATTGTTCCTTCAGCCAAGCATGCCTACGTATGACTGCGCCAGTCATAGCTGACCTACATGAAGCTTCCAATGCATCATAACCACATTGCAAGAAATGGTTGCTAACCTGTTGTGAGTTATGTACCAGATCCTGAAGTGACTTGCGGTCTAGGGGGTCAGGTGAAGACAGTTTTTTATGCAATTCATTTAACAAATACTCTTGGTACTGTATCATATGAAATTGACAATTTAATGCCCTCATAGAAAGAGTAGCAGAAGTATACACTTTTTTACCCCATCTCTCTAAAGCTCTGGATTTCCTTTCAGAGGGGAGAGGATTTTTAGCAGTGGCAGCTGCAACCCCTTTAGGGCCCTGGGAAATAGTTTCTGGATCAGCAGAGTGGGCCTTGTAAAGGTAAAGATGTGAGTCCAGGACCCTGTAGTACCTATTGGGTTTGGCAGGAGCCGGAGGGAGAGAATCAGGGGTTGTGCTAGAGTCAGAGTACACATCATCAATGACATTCAAAACAGGAGGAATAGCTAAAGGCCTATGCTGAGGCAAATGTAAAAAGGTTCTTAATCTTTTCCTGGAATCAGAGAATTCCTGGCCCTGCCATTGGAAATGCTCTCTCATGGTGTGTAGTGTCTCCCCAAAGGAAAACTCTTCAGGAGGGGAGGCAGAGGGAATAGATTCCTCTGCATCAGAATCCTCGTAGGCCGAAAAAGCCTCCTCCTGGTGGTCCGAGAGAGTAGAGCCATCAGAGGCCTCATCTGAGGAGTGGGGATCAGAGGGCTCAACCCTGGGCCTTTTGACTGGAGGAAGGTGAGAGCCCCTGTCCGGATGAGGTTGAGAGCCCCTAATTAAGGAGATAAGATCCTCTGCTAAACTTAGAAACTGTGAACCAGTAGAGGGTCCCTGAGGAATAACCTTGGGAGGCAAAGCTTTTGAGAGTTTAGCAGCTTTAGCCCTGGAGAATGCCTTAATGGACATGGATGCAGGAGGCCTGGCTGCACCACGTGCTGGTGTAGATTTGTCTAAAGGAATGGTGTTGGAAGGTTCCAGGACACCAGTTTCTGTTGGAAATTCAATAACCGACTCAGCCGGGGCCTCCGGAACAGAGGTAGTCGGTTGAGCGGTTTCGGTAATTGGAAGTACCAAGGACTCTGTTTCAGCCGAGACCGAGACTCGCGGTAGGCCTGGCCGTGGTTTCAGACGAAACCGCGGCCCGCGTGTGTCGGTCCTTGTCCTTCCGTTTCTTAACTAAATGAGAAGTCGGAGTCTCCGACGGCATCTTATATGCAAAAGTAGCCCCAAAGAATTCCTCTGCAAACTCCGCCCGACGTCTAAGAGTGCGTCGGTTGAAGGAAGCACAGGCTGAACAGGCCGAGACGTCGTGGTCTGGGCCTAGACAGGGTAGGCAGTAAGAGTGGAAATCCTTATGAGGTATTTGTTTCCCACAAGTTAAACAATTATTAACTTTATCTGACATCGGCTGAGGCAAGAAAGAGTCCCCAACGGGGTACTTAGCTTTTTGAAGTCTTCGGTAGCTGAATTACAGGAGCTGGCTGACCGGCACTTGCGAACTGCTTCTGCTTCGGGCACCACGCGTCAAGAAAGACTGGGGAAGATGGCGTCGGCTGATGCTTTTATACCCCTGGCGCTCTGACGTCGGGGATAGTGCGACATCAGCCGACGCCGGACCCAGACTTTGGAATCCGGCCGACCGAAGGGCTGCCTGAGGCAGGACAACCCATATGTGATGACTGCAGATGCATCCTTGAAGGACATCTTTTAGTGCTTTATGAAGTGATTTACATTGCCAAGATCCAAAATTGGTCTTAGGTCCCTGTATTCTTTGGCACTAAAAATAACTCAAGTAGTTTCTGGATCCTTGTTGGGCTGAAGGAAATCACTTGGCTGACACTTTCTCAGCAGCTTTTCTACCTCTATGGCTGCTTCTTTCTTCTGACTGGGTGGAATGTCAAAAATTCTTTTGTTGTGTTTTGAGGGTAGAAGGGAAAATGGTATGTAATAACCTCTGGATATTACATTCTGCACTTATACATCTCTGGTGATGACTATCTATGCTTCTGGGTGTAGAGAAAATGGCGTCCCCCCAACTGCTTCCAGAGAAGGGACATCTGAAGCCCTGATGTTACAAGCCACCTCTGGCACAGAGGAGGCATCTTTCATTAGAGTTCTGCCCTCTACCTCTGAAGGATTGTTCTCCATAGGAGCCCTGGGATGAACACTGTGTCTTTCTGAACCACATCTTTCTGCCACTTCTCTGGTTCCAGGAGAAGGCCCTTTGAGGGATAAAAAATGTATTCCCACAGCAGATAATGTTTTCCCATCTTGTTCACTCCTAGAAAGAGTCTCTCACATTAGGGCCAAACAAGGTGGAACCATCAAAAGGGGCACTGATGAATGACAACTTGAAGGGCTCTGCAAAATCACAAAGACACATCCATGCATGCCTTCTAACAGCTATTCCTGAACCTGCAGCCCTAAAACCACGAGAAACCAATCTCATGGAAACATTCAACAGAGACTGGTGGGTGACCAGTTGCAAAGATAGTCTTTCTGTCCTTCACAAATTTCTCACCTTATATTTAAAACCACTTTTGGTTTTCATACGTTCTAGAATTCAGGATACAACTGAGTTCCTTTCTTTAATTTCTGAGACGCAATTAGAATCTAATTGGCTTTTATGCACCTTGGATGTCACCTTCTTGTATACAAGCATTCCCCATTGGGCAGGACTTATGGCCCTGCAATATTGGTTGGATAAGGCCAATATTTATAAGCCTGGTTTCAATACCCTTCTGGTTTGTATGACAGAACAGGTCCTGATTCTTAAAGTACAGTTGTGTACCTACCATAAATGTAGATGTTCGAGTGTATTCACTGTTGCAGTCATTACTCTTGGGTTATCCTGCTGGCAGGCTACCTGCAGTCGGCCAGAATTCCAAAGTCTAGGTCCGACGTCATTTGCTGTCGCCTCTTCCCTGACATCAGTGCGCCAGGGGTATAAAAGATGCAGCCAACGCCATTTTCTTCAGTTTTTCTTGCCCCAGATGTCAGGTGCCTCTAAACTGGAAGGCTGAAAGAATATGCCAATAAAAATACATGCACAAAAATAACATGTCCTTCATCTACAAGCAAATACACCAAAAAGGTTGTATAGGATAGAGAAGTGCAGATAAGCCCCAGCGAGGAAAAGGGGGATGGTGGGTGGGTAACCTGGACTGCAACAGTGAATACACTCAAACATCTACATTTATGGTAGGTACACAACTGTACTATGTTCATCGTTTTCACTGTTGCAGTCATTACTCTTGGGTTGAATCCCAAAGCTGAGGTAGGGTGGCTGGGCTAAATAGGATTAGGAGAGGCTATGAGGCCCTGTAGAACTGCAGTGGCAAAGCCTGCTCTGGACTTAGAGTAAAGAGGTAGGTGGTAGTGCTTTGTGAAGGTGTGCACTGAACTCCAAGTAGCAGCCTCTAAGATATCTTTGGTTGGTACTCCTCTGAGGAAGGCTGCTGAAGTGGCTGCTGCTCTGGTGGAATGAGGCCTAATGTCCTTAGGCACTGATTTGCCATGTTGAAAATAGCAGAAACGGATGCAATGGCCTATCCATTTTGAAATAGTTTGTTTTGAGATCGCCTTTTCTTGTGAACCTGCAGCATATGACACTAAAAGTTGGTCATTCTTTCTGAAAGCTTTAGTTCTGTCCAAGTAGAATCTTAACTGCCTGTGCATGTCCAAAGAATGCAGAATTTTCTCACCCTTTTTCTGTAGATTAGGATAAAAGGTTGGCAAGTGAATGGTTTGGTTGAGGGCCACACTGGACACCACCTTAGGCATAAATGTAGGGTTCGTCCTCAGAGAAACCCTGTCTGGATGGAAAATGATGAAAGGTTCCATAGCCATGTGCTTGTAGCTCTGAGACTCGCCTTGCAGAGGTTATTGCTAGGAGCAGAGCTGTTTTCCAGGATAAGTATTTTATATCTGCTGTTGATGCTGGCTCGAAAGGAGGCAGTGTGAGTTTTTCCAAAACATAATTGAGGTCCCAGGCCGGAATCGGTGCTCTCATTGGAGGCCTAATGTTTTTGGCCCCTCTGAGGTACTGCCTTATTAAAGGATGAGAAAAGATAGGTGGTTCTGTATTGTAATGGGCTGAAATGGCAGAGGCATGAATCTTAATAGATGAGAAAGAAAGGCCTTTGTTTAGCATCTCAGTTAGGTATTGTAAAATCTGAGGGATATTTGGTACACACATGTCTATGCCTTGTTCCTGCTTCCAAGCAGATAATATCTTCCATTTGTCTGCATAAGACTTTCTGGTACTGGGCCTCCTGGCCTCCAAGATGACATCCATAACCGCTTTTGAAAGAGGAGTGTTCTGAATGGCTACATTATCCGCCATGCTGCCAGATTTAAGGTCCTGAGTTGGCTGTGCAGGATCTGACTGTTTTGTTGGGTCGGCAAGTGAGAAGTTTGAGGCAGTATCCAAAGCTGGACCTTGAGACAAGCTCTTTAGGATTGGGTACCAGTGCTGGTGTGACCAGTCTGGTGCAATCAGTATCATTTTTGGCTTCTCGTCTGACCTTTAGGAGTACCCAGAGAAGGAGAGGCAATGGGGGAAAAGGCATATACTGTTAGATTTTTCCAGCTGAAGGATAGGACCGTCCACTTTCCATGCTTGCTTGTGATAAATTCTTGTGCAAAATCTCTGCAATTGGCAGTTGTGAGGGGAGGCAAATAGATCTATTTCTGGGCATCCCCATTTCCTTATTATCATGCTGAAGACTTGTGGATCCCGTTTCCATTCTTGGGGATCCATGAGGTTTCTGCTTAGTTCGTCTGCCAGAGTATATTTTTCCTGGCAGGAATTGTGCTTGCAGGTGAACTTGAAAAGTCAATGCTGTGTCCCATAAGGTCACTGCTTGTCTGCAGAGGGGGTAGGAATGTGTACCTTCCTGCTTATGTACCACATGACCGTAGTGTTGTCTGTCTTTATCGGTAATTGTCCTGGATGAAGTAGGTCCTTGAAAGCTGTCAGGGCATTTTAAACAGCTAGCAACTCTTTTTGATTGATGTGAAGATGCATCTGGTTTGCAGGCCATGTGCCCTGAATACATTTTTCTACCATATGGGCCCCCCAGGCATAATCTGATGCATCCGTTGTCAGTGTTTGGCTGGGGGTAAACTGAATAGCAGACCCTCGTTGTGGTGACAGGCTTCTGCCCACTATCGAAACTCGTATTGCAGGCAGGGAATGAGTGCAATTACTGTCTCCAGGCTGTGGAAATGTTGAGTCCAAACACCTTTTAGATACTATTGTAGTTTCCTCATATGCAGTCTGGCATATGGAATTAGTAGAATGCAGGATGCCATGAAACCCAAAGCCTGCAGGATTTTCCTTGCAGATAAGTGGGTTTTTGTTGCCAAATTCTTGAAGTAGTCAGTTGCTTTTGTTTATATGGCGTGAGATAAGCCATCTGGGTAGTTGGATTTAGGCTTGCACCCAGGAATATTATCTGTTGACAGGGCACTAGTTTTGATTTCTTTTCGTTTGCTGTGTACCCTAGGCCAATTAGCAATTTTTTTACAAAAGCCAGATGCTTTAGTAGAATGTCTTTGTTCTCTGCTTGAATTAGGCAGTCGTCCAAGTAGGGGTATATTTGAATTCCTTTTTGTCTGCAAAACGCAATTACTGGTGCCAGGCATTTTGTGAAGACCCTGGGCGCAGTAGATAAGCCAAAGGGCAGTGCAGAGAATTGGTAATGCATTGAGCCAGCTATGAATCTGAGGTATCTTCTGCAAGATTGTCTGATTGTGACATGCAGGTATGCCTCTTTTAGGTCCAAAGTTACGAGCCAAGCTTTCTTGCCCAGCATGGGCAGTAGCTGCTGTAGAGTCAACATCTTGAATTTTGGAACTTCCAGAAACATATTTAGTATAGACAGGTCCAGTACTAGTCTCCAGGATTTGTCCTTTCTGGGTACTAGGAAAAGTCTGGAGTAAAATCCTTGCCCCTGCTCTTGTTGTGGTACATGCTGAATGGCAATTATGTCCATGAGGGCTGTAATTTGTTATTGTGCCTCTACCCATTGATTTTGTGGCAGGTCTGGCATATCTTTTGACCTTGGTAGAGTGTGAAAATGGAACCTGTAGCCTTGGGACACTATGTTCAGGACCCATTTGTCTTGGGTAATCCTTTGCCAATTTGATGAGAATAGTGCTATTTTCCCCCTAAGGGGGCTGCCAAAAGAAAAGTGCTTGGATCTGGTAGAGGAAAGTCATTGGGACGGTTTCCTGAAAGGTTGTGATTTGTCTTCTCTGCTTTTGGAGGTAGGAGCACCCCATTGTTTAGGCCTGTATGAGCCTTGGGGCTGAGATCTGCCTCTGAGACCCTGTATCTGCCTCTTTGTGGTCTGTCTGACGCTGGAAAGGACCAATTTTTAGAAGGCCAGTTTCTGCTAAACCTGGATGGCTGTACCTGTAAGAAATCCTTGACTGTCTGCATGGATTTTGCTTTATCCTCCATTTTTTTCAACACCTCTTCTGCTTTAGAACCAAAGTATCATGCTGTAGTGGTGCATCTAATAATTTTGCTTTAACATGATCAGGCAGATTTTGTTCCTTTAACCAAGCATGCCTTCTAATAACAGAACCTGTAACAGCGGCCCTGCAAGAGGCCTCCAGAGAATCATAACCACATTGCAAAGTATGCTTTCCCACTTGTTCAGCTGCATGCAATAAATCCTGCAATTCCTTGTTCTCTGAACATTCAGTATTTGTCAACATTTTCTGTTTAAGCAGTGACATTAAATATTGCTGATATTTAAGCATATGAAAATGACAATTTAACGCCCTTACGGCCAGGGTTGCAGAAGTGTAGACTTTTTTCCCCCATCTGTCTACAGACCTGGAATCCCTATCAGAGGGTACAGGGTGTTTTGCAGTGGAAGCTTTAACCCCCTTGGGACCCTGAGATATAGTTTTGGGGTCAGCAGCGAGGGTTTTATACAGGAATGTATGAGAATCCGGGACCCTGTAGTATCTGTCTGGCTTAGCAGGTGCAGGGGGTAGAGTCTGGGGACAGGCCGGACTCTGAAAATACATCATCTACAATGTCTAGAACAGGTGGAATAGCAAGGGGTCTGTGCTGAGGAAGTAGCAGAACGTCTCTGAGCCTTTTCTTAGATTCAGAATAATCTTGGCTCTTCCAGTGGAAATGTTCCCTCATGGTATGCAGGGTTTCCACAAAAGAATAATCCTCAGGAGGAGAGCCTGAAGGAATAGATTCTTCAGCATCAGAATCGTCATAGGGAAGCGTGGAGTAATCCTGTTCAGAAGAGGAATCAGAGGAAACAGAAACCTGATCAGAAGAATCATACTCTGTGCGTTTTTTGTAAACTCCGGTTGTCAGCTGATCTGACAGCATTATATAATTAAATCTTCGGCCAAAGTAATGGAATGGAAAATCGAACCAACGCTTGATAGTGCATTGGTTAAATCTAGCACAAAACCGACAACTAACAATGTTATGATCAGGGCCTAAGCAAGGAATACAGTAAGAGTGAAAATCCTTATGAGGTACTTGCTTCCCACAAGAAATACAATTGTTAACTTTTTCTGACATCGGTCTGGAGCAAGAAAAAAGTTTCCCCAATGGGGTACTTAGCTTTAATTAAGACTTTGGTTCTGAAATTTGTATTTGAAAATCTCAGGAGTCGGCCGACCGGCACTTGCAAACTGCTTTTACTTCGGGCACTGCGTGGCAAGAAAGTCTGAAGAAAATGGCGTTGGCTGCATCTTTTATAACCCTGGCACACTGACTTCATGGAAGAGGCGACAACAACTGACGCCGGACCTAGACTTTGGAATTCTGGCGGACTGCGGGTAGCCTGCCAGCAGGATAACCCAAAAGTAATGACTGCAACAGTGAAACACGATGAACATAGTCTTCCATTTCAAGGATAGATGTTTTTGGCAGATTCAGGGCACTGCTATGGGGGCATCTTTTGCCCCCATTTATGCGGATTTATTTATGGCGTATGTGGAAGAACAGGTGATTTATGACATTGGTCATAATATTTATATCAGCGAAATGGACATATGGAGAAGATACCATGATGACTGCTGGATGGTGTGGAGAGCTGATGTGGAATTCCTTATGGAATTTTTAGAATATTTGAATGGCAACATATGGGGTATTGAATTTAAGTTGACTTATTCTAGGTTTGAAATAACATTCTTGGATATCTTGGTGAAAAGAACAGATATTGGCACTCTTGAGTGTGAGATATTTAGAAAATTTCCTCAATTCAATACCCTATTACATGCTACCTGTTTCCACCCCCAGCATGTCATCAAGAATATCCCAAAGTCTCAATTCCTTCGTGTTAAAAGGATTTGTTCCAGCACTTCCACATATGACCATCACAGAAGGGATCTTGTATCCCGGTTTAAGAGTAGGGGCTATCAAGGGGGTGACATCACAAGGGCCATCCGTTTTGCGAATCAGCAGGATAGAACTGAGTTATTATCTTATCGAGTTTGAGATTCTGATAATTCAAATTTGCTTAGATTGGTAACAACTTATGGGAGAAATACGGATGGTTTTATGAATATCATTCATAGTCATTGGCACCTATTAAAATTGGATGAGGTCCTAAATAGTTACATAGGGGATCGGTGTCATTATTCATTTCTTAAAGGGCGGTCTTTGGGATCACTTTTTAGTCACTATAAGAGTGTTTATGAAAAGGATGCATGTTCAATTACTCAAATCAATTTAATTGGTCGATCAATATTGGGTTGTTACCCATGTGGTCATTGTACCTATTGCCCTAGGGTGTTAAAATGTCAGACCTTTTCTTCACATAACTGTCCACAAGTTTATAATGTTCTATGTTTTGCTAATTGTACTACTTCTTGGGTGATTTATTTGGCCCAGTGCAATTGTCAAGCATTTTATGTTGGACAAACTTCCCGTCCTTTTAAGGTTAGGATAGGGGAACATCTTAGTGATATTAGGAATAAAAATGGTTCCAGTTCTTTGTACAAGCACATTTCTAAACACCCTATAGGCATCTTTTGTTTCATGGTTATTGATCATATTAAGGTTAGGAATAAACAATCTCATGTTTTGCATGAAATTCTCAACAGCAAAGAAAAAATGTGGATCATTAAATTAGGGGTCCTTTTCCCTCCAGGTCTGAATGATCATTTTTGAAGCATCCAGATTCATATTGTGTTTTTTATACATAATTACATTTTCATGTGGATAGCAAATTGTGTATTATTAGTATATGCTCTAGAGGGCGCTCCTTGCATTCAGTACGAACTTATATACAAGTAAGCAGACCGCATGATAGGTTTGTTTATTTTTGCATCATGTTTGGTTGCTGAGGAAGGCTTTGCCGAAACCGGTACAACCATGTTGGTATACTGTGATACTTTTTGCTGTTTTATTATGGAATAAACTAGTATTGCCTAAGCTACAGGAGTCGGGTGCTGGCCTTTTCTTTTGGGATTGACTTTGGTGTTTGGCCGTGCACATGCCGTTTGTGCAGGGGTTGTTTGATTTCACTTCACAAATATGGACCATGAAAGGGTACTGGAAAACTGATCAATTCCCTCTGAAATCTACTAACATGTGCCAAATAATTCAGTGACCTGAGGGCAAAGGTTGCTGAAGCACAGACATGCTTCCTAAATCTAATAACCTGGTCAGGGGGTTGGAGAGAACTCTGTTCCACAAGCTCTTTCTTGGTGGCTGCTGCAACCACCAATGCATCCACTGTATGTCTTTGCTTCAATGAGCCCCATGCTTGGGTGCAATATGGACATTTGGGTATAAGCTCAGTGACACCCAGATCCTCCCAAGCCTGGTGGGAGATAAGGACTACCATCTCATTCACCGGGGGGACTACCAAAGTCATAGCTGAGCTGGCTCTGAAAGCCTTCAGAAGCACTGACTCCTCTTGGGAAGAGAGAGATCGGAATACCAACCATCTTTCTGTCTCAAAAGTTTGAGTATTTCACTGAAAGAAAGATTCTCAAATGGTGATCTGGTGGACCCTTTCCCTTCATCAAAGTCAGTATCTTTGGTTAATGATTTGTGTGGAGAGTCTAAGAGTCTTCTCTTACACATACGCTTCCAAGGGGGCTCTTCAGTGGAAAGCTCTGGAGAGGACCTGGAAGTGCCAGCTTAGTCCTGAAAGAGGACAGTTTCTAGGCTTGAGTGGCTCTCCTAATGGGACAGGATGAAAAAACCGAATGTCCACAACAGACAGCTGAGGATGGCATGGACCTAAGGGGGGCAAGGATGTCTTTTCCACTGAGGTGAAGAAAACTCTTTCCATTACATCAAAGGCTGAAGCCATGGGAGAACCAAGTCTCAACCCAACAGGATCCATAGACACCTGTGCAGGATAGAACATAATCACCTCCGGCTCTAGCCTCGATGCAAGGGTCGAAACGGAACTGCTTACAGCAGATGGCTCTGAGAACATCGGTGTCAAACCCAACCTCCCTGGGTCTGCCACCAATACTACGGCTCAGAGACCTTTCCAGATCTGACAGAGCTACAGCTGTCTGGGTCAGCGAAAGTTTTGTAGTCATAGAAGCCCCAGCCTTCGGATTTGACACTGGCACGGTCAGAAGTCTCCGGTCAGAAATCTTCAAAACCAATGGCTGGATCAGAGTAGGAGTCAAAAGTTGGGGCTGTACAAGAGGTAAAGCTCACTGATCCCAAGGAAGACAGAGATGGAATAACACCTAACTGAATATGGGTTCAGAGAAACTTTCTCATCATCCTGTCCATATCTACTTACAGAAGACTCCTTGATAACCTGGGGGAAAAGGAGGTTAAAGGTGGATGGCATACGCTTCGAGAAGTGTCCTGCAGGAAAGGGGATTCATGCGTATTATCCAGAAACTTCCTTATTTTCTCTTTAGCAATCTGCAATTGTAGCTCTTCTTGTTCCATGAGATTCCCCTTACTCTGCAACTTTAAAACTTTGCCAGCGCCTCTAAACAATTCCTGTTACTTCTTAACCACATCTCATTTTCTTTTATTTCTTTTTTTAAACATTTTAAAATCTGCTTTCATTATATCCCCCTCTCTAGCTATAACTTCTGAAGAAATTTCTATCTTCCCTAATATCTCTAATAACTTCCACTACCCATTCCTTAAATTCCTCTCTTTTTAACAGTTAGGTGGGGAAGCAACAGTGACTAATTTTTACTTCATTACCCTGCATTTTTATCTTAGTTGCTACTGGTACATGATCTGAAAATTATTGGATGCATGTCACAGCTTTCAATTAAATGCACATATTCCTGTGAAATATAATTTCTATCTAGTCTAGCCCAGATTCTGTAGCTTGAAAAATACTATGCAAATTATTTCAGAGTTCCTACTACTAAATTCATGTCATTAAAAATATGTTTATAAATTTCTTTGGAAACCTACACTCTTTTGCTATATTTTCCCTTCCAAGTCCCCCAGACACATCCTCACTGCTGTAAATCAAATTCCAGTCCCTACCTAGTATTATTCCCTGCTGAAAGTGGATTAATTCTCCCAAATATTTCTTCAGCTCCATAATAGCAGTTGTTCGTTGAATTGAATTGAGTTGCACGTCAGTGTAATCCTCCTTCTTTGCCAGGAGCCCATTACTACCACATATCTACCATTATCTTTTTTTTCTTCTTCTAGTAATTAGTGTAAGTACTTCCCTTTTCTTTTGTCCCTCATACTCTGCTGAATATTACTCCTGAAATCCTTTATCAAATTTGCATGCTCTTTTCTGTCCAAGAATGTCTCCTGTAGCATTGCTATTTGGACTCTGCATTTCTTAATATTCAGCCTGTAAATGGTTCATCTTCCAGGCCCCTGCTTGTAAATGTTTAATCTCCCATGCCCCTGCTTACACTTAGCAAGGGTACCAGAACTTGTTAGTAATTTGGGATGCATGGCTAGGCTTAAAAAGGCCCTTGTAGTCATTAGGCTAGTAAACACCTATGAACCTAAAATTCAATACTCTTTCCTTACCTGTACCTGTGAGACCACTGACATTCTATAATAATACAGACAATGCAATCATTATAAGAAGTTATTCCCATCTATTATATATGACAGCTATCTTAAAAGTCTATTCGCAGATTTTGTGTTACATGCACCCACTAATATTTTGCAGGTTGTTCTTTTATACAGTTGTTTCTTGTCATCTCCATTTGAATCTGTCACATTTTTCAACAATGTTTTAATGAAAACCCTCAAGCAAAACACTGGTGGGGTTTTAGTTGAATCTAGAACAGGAGCTGGTGTTAAAAAGGGAAAATTAGTAGGGCATATAAAATACTGCATGAAAAAGAATAGTTGTGTAAATTCTTACCATAACCACAGATGCCCTTCTCTTTTATGTTACAGTATTCTTTACAGATGGGTTGTAGTCCATCCTATAACCCGACGTCAGACCAGTATACAAGAGCTTCAAGCTACTGCCACTACATGGGACAATGTCAGTCATAAAAGGATGTCCACACGTACGATCCTCAGAACTAAAATGCCCCATGAGGAGGAGGAGTCCCAAGGAAAACAATAAATCATTCAAGGAAGAGAAAAGATGCAGGAGGGACAGAATACTGCAATATAAAAGAGGACATCTATGGTTATGGCAAGATTTTACATAACTATTCTATGTCCCTCTGTTCAATGTTGCATTGCAGTATTCTTTACATATGTGAGAAAGCCATACCTTAAGTGGAAACTAGGGAGGAGGAAGGAACAGAAGAAGGTTGCAAAGAAGACGACTCCAGAAAGCCATGAAGAATAGCCCTTGTAAACCCTGTTCTGGACCTAGAAGTAGAGTCCAACTTGTAAAGTTTAGTAAAAGTGTGCACAGAAGACCAAGTAGCAGCCTCCAAAATGGAGTTGGTATCCAGACCCTTAAAGAAAGCCCCTGAGGAAGCCACAGATCTAGTTGAAAGTGCTCTGACAGAAGTAGCCAAAGACTTACCATGAAAATCATAACAAAAGGCAATAACTCTAGAAATCCAGGATGAAATAGTCTGTTTAGAAAGAGGTAAACCTAGAGCCCTGGGATGAAAGGACACAAAAAGCTGATCTGACTTCCTAATGGCTTTAGTCTTGTCCAAGTAAAATCTAAGTTGCCTGTGTACATCTAATATACGCAAAATTCTTTCACTGAAGGACTGAGGGAAGGGAGGAAGGTAGGCAGTTGGACAGATTAATAAAGAGAAGTCATTCACAGCTTTAGGCATGAAAGAGGGGTTAGTTTGCATGGAAACTCTGTCCTTGTGGAAAACCAAAGAGGGTGAAGATGTCATCAAAGCCTGTAACTCAGAAACCCTCCTAGCAGAAGTCAAGGCAACCACACACACAGTTTTCCAGGTGCAAAACTACAGTGAAGCAGAACCTGGAAACTCAGAGGGGCAGAGTCAGCTTTTCCAGAACATAATTAAGGTCCGGGGGGGGGGGCTGGTTTTCTTGGGGGCTTAATATGAAGGATGTCTTTAAGAAAAAGCTTGACATCCAATATGGAAGCTAAAGGAGGTGACAATGGTAGGCAAGCAGAAAGAGCAGAATAGTGGACTTTCACAGAAGAATGTGAAAAGCCACTTTTTTTAGAAGCTCACACAGGTAGGGAAGCACAACAGGAATGTCCACAGTAAATGGATCTAGACTTTTTAAGACACCAGACAGAAAATCTTCTCCACTTGGAAATATACGATTTTCTTGTATTGGGTTTCTTGGCCTACTGCAAAACCCCGAGCACTTACTGAGAAATAAAGGTACCTGAAAGGGATCAGAAGTTGATCACCCACAGGGTCACTTGTAATGTTAACAGATGTGGATGAAGTAAGGGATACCTTGTCCTGTGTGAGGAGATCCATCTGGTGAAGCAAGCTGTGGTGATGGCCCTTGGCTAACTGCAGAAGAAGGGGGAAGCAATGCTTTCTTGGTCAAAAGGGAGTCACCAACAAGATTTTTGGTTTGTCCCACTGAATCTTCAGCACGACTTTCTGTATGAGAGGGAAGGTGGGGGAAATCTAAAAAGAAACACCCCTTTCCATGAGAAAGAAAGAGAGCTCACCTTGCAAGCCAGAGGAAGCAGGGTCCTGGCTCAAAAAGAGAAGTTGTCAGTTCTGAAGGGTGCAAACAGATCCAGATGTGGAGTACACCAATGAATCAGGCCCAAAAACACATCCCTGTGAAGCATCCATTCATGGGACTGTGTCATACTGCTGCTTAATGCATCTGCCACAACATTTTGTGCACATGGAAGATGAACAGCATGAAGAGTCACCTTGCACTGAATGGTTATCTCCCATGCCTCACTGACAGCCTGCACAGAAGGTAAGATTTGGTACCCTCCTGTTTATGTACCATACGACAGTGGTGTTGTCTGTAAGGATTTTCAAAGCACGTGGCTTGAAAAAGAAGGTGGAGAATTTGCAAAGCTAACAACTGAGCCCTCATCTCGCTGAAGTTGATGTGCTCTTTATTCTAAGACGGAGACCACAGACGCTGAACTTTCCTAGATGCAAAGGTCAACCCCCATCCCATGTCTGAAGCATTTCTGAAGAGCTGTTGAGAATGCTGGGGCAGAAGAAAAGGAAGACCTGGATTCAAAGAAAACTGATGAATCCACCACAGGAGCTCTGATTTCAGACATGGGAGAAGTGAAATCATGGCATCTAGTGGATAAGCATGCTGAGACAGAGTAGTCTTTAGAAACCACTGAAACTTTCTCATTTGGAGTTTTGCAAAGGGCAGCATGGTAATTATGGAAACCATGATACCTAGGAGTCCCAAGAACTTCCTGGCTGAGATGGCGTGAAGAGTTAGGAGGGTCTCTAAGAAGTGAATGAGAAACTGAGCCTTGTCTGTTGGTAGAAAGACCATCATCATGTCTGGCCTGAACCTGCACCCCAAGAAAATGTGATCCTGATATAGAGCCAAAGTGGATTTTTTGAAATTGATAGTGAAGCCTAGGTTTTGAAGGAGATGAATGGCCTTCTCTAGGTTTAGAGATGATAGGAGTTGTTTGCAAGGAAAAGAAGGTTGTCCAGGTAGGGATAAACCTGAATACTCTGGACCCTCAGAAAGGCAATGGCCGGACCCAGGCACCTAGTGAACACCCTTGGGGCAGTAGAAAGACCAAAAGGCAAGGTAGAAAATTGAAAGTGCAAAGAACCCACTGAGAAATGTAAAAATATCCTGTAAAGAGGATGGATGGGAATATGCAAGTAGGCATCTTTGAGATCCAGAGAAGCCACGAAGGCCTGAAGTGAAATGACAGAGAAACGTGTCTGCAGGGACAGCATTCAGAAAGAAGGAGCCTCCAGGAAGGTGTTCAAGTGGGATAGATCTAGAATTGGTCTCCAAGGACCACCTTTTCTCGGAACCAGAAACATTCTTGAGTAAAACCCCTTCCCTCTATGATACCAAGGAACAGGCTGTATGGTGCCCTGAGACTTCAGTTCAGGATGAAGGTCTAAAAAAAGCTTCATCTGACTGGAGTGGGGCTGTGGAATACCCATGAAAGGAGGCAGACTCTTCCAAGTCATGAACTAACCTTTTTGGATAATGGACAAAACCCAGGCATCCTGAGTGAACCTTGTCCAGACTGGAAAATAAAGAGAAAGGCAAAGAGAAAGAGGGGTATGACTTGGAAGAAACTCTCGGTAGTCACAAAGAAAGTACAGTTGTGTACACTTACCATAAATGTAGATGTTAGAGTGTATTCACTGTTGCAGTCATCACACTTGCGTTATCTGCCTGCAGGTAGCCCTCAGTCGGCCCAAATACAGTCTCTTGGGATTTCTGCATCAGATGCTGTCACTTCATCCATGACGTCAAGTCATCAGGGGTATAAAACAGACAGCCGACACCATTACATCAACTTTTCTTGCCCCAGATGTCAGGAGCCCACCAAATAGGAAGCTAGTATATGGTGTGAAACACCACCAGTGAAAAGTAAATACCACTGCCATAAAAAAATGGCCATATAGAGGATAGGTAGAAAGGATAGTGAAAAACAGGGTGCTGGAGGGAGGGAAACCAGGACTGCAACAGTGAATACACTCGAACATCTACATTTATGGTAAGTGCACACAACTGTACTATGTTCTTCGTGTTTCACTGTTGCAGTCATCATACTTGGGTTGATTCCCAAAGCTGATGAAGGGTGGAGGCAGTCAAGAGGAGCTAGGGCTGGCAAGCAGGCCCTGTAAGACTGCTGTAGCAAATCCAGCTCTGGATTTAGAAAAAAACAGGTAAGTGGTAATGCTTGGTAAAGGTGTTTACAGAACTCCAGGCTGCAGCTTCCAGAATGTCCCTGGGTAGGGACTCCCCTGAAAAATGCTACTGAGGTGGAAGTAGCCCTAGTGGAACGTGTTCTGATCCCCTGTGGGATAGGTTTTCCATGGTGCTTGTAGCAGAAATGGATGCAGTGTGCTATCCATTTGGAAATGGTTTGCTATGAAATGGCCTTGCCCTCTGCCCCTGTAGCAAAGCTGACTAGCATCTCGTCAGATTTTCTGAAAGGTTTAGTTCTGTTAAGGTAGAACCTGAGCTATCTGTGCACATCCAAGGAGTGCAGGATCCTTTTCCCTTTATTCTGAGCATTAGGGAAGAAGGTTGGCAAATGGATGGCTTGATTTAGAGCCACACTGGAGACCACCGTAGGCATAAAGGACGGGTTTAGTCCTGAGGGAAACCCTGTCAGCATGGAAAATAATGAAGAGTTCCACATCCATAAGTGCTTGTAGCTCAGACACTCTTCTAGCTGAGGTTATGGTTAAAAGCAAGGCTGTTTTCCAAGAAAGGAATTTTAACTCTGCTGAAGCCGCAGGTTCAAAAAGGGGAAGCGTGAGCTTTTCCAGTACAAAGTTAAGGTCCCAGGCAGGAGTGGGTGCTTTCCTAGGGGGCCTTAAGTTGTTAGCCCCTCCCAGGAACTGTTTGATGAGAGAATGAGAGAATAGAGGTGGCTCAGTATTATAATGAGCTGAGATGGCAGAGGCATGAATCTTAAAAGAGGAGAAGGATAGGCCTCTGTGGAGTAGCTCTGCTAGGTAATCAAGGATTTAAGGTAAGGAGGGCACAGCTGTGTCCTTTCCTTGAGACTTGATTCTAAGAACAATATCTTTTCCATTTTTCAACATAGGATTTCCTAGTACTAGGCCTTCTGGCCTTAAGAATGATGTCCAGCACCTGTTTGCTGAGGGTTGCTGGTGGAACATTCAGGGGATAAGCCAGGCTGCAAGGTTTAGGGTTTGCAGCTGTGGATGCAAAATCTGTCCCTCCTGCTGAGACAGCAGAGAAGGTGTCTGATGAAGGTGCCAGGGTGGCACTGTTGTCAGACTGCATAAGAGTGGGTACCAGTGCTGGCATGGCCAGTCTGGGGCTAAGAATTGCCCTTGGGCTGTCCTGTCTGATCTTGAGCAGTACCTTTGAGAGGAGAGGCAGAGGTGGAAAGGCATCAATTGAGAGGTTTTCCCATTTGAAGGATAAGGCATCCACTCTCCAGGCCCTACTGTGAGGGTTCCTTTTGCAAACTTTGTTCAACTGGTGGTTCTGAGGTGGAGGCAAAGAGGTCTACCTCTGGTGTTCCCCACCTCTGGATTAGAAGGTTGAAGGCGTTGGGCTCCAATTTCCACTTATGTGGGTCCAGGAGATTTCTGCTTAAGTGATCTGCCAGTGAATTGTTTGCCTGGCAGGAATTGAGCTTGTAGCTGCACTTGGTTGCTCAAGGCTGTGTTCCACAGGGTCATGGCTAACCTGCAGTGCGGGTAAGAATGGGTTCACCCCCTGCTTGTTTACGTACCACATAACTGTGGTGTCTATTTTTATCAGCAGCTGTCCTGGAAGGATTAGGTATTTGAAGGCTGTCAGAGTATATGGTACAGCTAACATCTCTTTTTGACTGATGTGCAGGTGGATTTGTCCTGGGCTCCACTTGCCCTGAATGCATTTGCCTGCCATGTGAACCCCCTGTGCATAGTCTGATGGTCTGCAGTCAGGATTTGGATGGTGAGATGTTGAGTGAAAGGCAGTCCCTTGTTGTGGTTGCATGCTTCTGCCCACCAAAGGAACTCTGCCCTTAGACAAGGTATAAGAGGAATAACTGCTTCCAGGTCCTGAGAATGTGGGCACCAAAGACTTTTTAAGTACTGCTGAAGTTTCCTCATATGCAGTCTTGCATATGAAATTAGCAGAATGCATGAGGCCATGAACCCTAGGGCTTGCAGTATTTTCCTTGCAGAAAGCTGGGTTTTGGTGGCCATTTGTTTGAAGTAGTTGTTCAAATAGACCTGTTTTTTTCTGGAGTGAGAAATGCCATCTGGGAAGTTGTGTTCAAGCTTGCTCCCAGGAATACAATTTTTTGACTGGCACCAGTTGTGATTTCTATTCGTTGATGGTGTACCCCATTGAAGATAGGAGTCTTTCTACAAATGCCAGGTGCTGAAGTAGCAATTCCTGACTGTCTGCCTGAATCAGGCAATCGTCCAAGTATGGAAAAATTTGGATATTTCTCTGCCTGCAGTACACAATTGCTGGAGCCAGGCACTTTGTGAATACTCTGGGTGCAGTAGATAAGCCAAAGGGAAGTGCAGAGAACTGATAATGCATAATGCCTGTCCTGAAGTGGAGATATTTCCTGCAAGACTCCCTTTATGGGGATGTGCAGATACGCTTCTTTTAAGTCTAGGGTGACTAGCCAGGCATCCTTGGCTAGCATAGGGAGAAGCTGTTGCAGGGTAAGCATTTTGGAATTTTGGGACCACCAGAAAAATGTTAAGAATTGATAGATCCAGGATAGGGTACCAAGAGCCCTCTTTTCTGGGCACCAGGAACAGTCTGGAGTAGAAACCCTTTCCCCTTTGTTGTAGTGGAACAGGTTGAATGGCCCTAATATTGAGCAGGGAAAATACTTGCTTTTGAGCCTCTGCCCACTGGTTTGGAGGAAGGTCTGGAAACCTGCTTGGGGTTGGCAGTGAATGGAAGTAGAATCTGTTCTCCTGGGATACAATGTTTAGAACCCATCAGTCCTGAGTAATAGACATCCAGTTTTTGGCATGAAGGGCAAATTTTCCTCCTAGGGCTGCAAGTAGTTGGGCAGGGCTGGGAAGGATAACTGAAAAGTCATTGTGAACTTTTTCCATAAGGGGGTGGCTTACCACTCCCTGTTTTTGAGGTGGGAACACTCCACTGTTTAGATCACTGCATACCGAGACTGTATAGTCTTGGTGATCTGGTTCCCTAGTTTTTGGACTGAGAAGGCCTGGAAGGGGCTGGAAAGGACCAGTTTTTAGAAGGCCAATGCCTACTGAATTTCGGTGGCTGCACTTGTAAGAATTCTTTAACAGTTTGTATACATTTAGCTTTTCTTCCATCTTTTTAAGAACCTCTTCTGCTTTGGTGCCAAACAAATGGTCCTGATTTAAAGGAGCGTCTAGTAATTTTGATTTGACATGGTCTGGCAAGGTTTGTTCCTTCAGCCAAGCATGCCTTCTCATACAGACCCAGTGACTGCAGCTCTGCAAGATGCTTCTAGGGCATCAAAGCCACACTGCAAAGTATGCATACTAACTTGGTTTGCAGAATGCATCGACTCTTGTAAATCTTTATTTTCTGCACAATCCAGAAATAACACCATTTTTGTTTAATTAGTTTCATAATATGTTGCTGGTACTTCAACATGTGAAACTGGCAATTCAATGCCCGAATGGCAAGAGTTGCAGAGGTATATACCTTCGTACCCCATCTGTCTAAAGCTCTGGAATCCCTGTCTGAAGGAGGAGGGTTTTTGGCTGTAGTAGCCTTAATGCCTTTAAGTCCCTGCGAAATTATATCTGGATCCGCAGTAGGATTCTTAAAGAGAAATTTATGAGAATCAGGTACTCTGTAGTACCTGTCAGGTTTTCTAAGGACCGGTGGTAAAGTGTCTGGAGTAAGACTGGATTCCATGAAGACATCATCTACAACATCCAGGACAGGGGGTATAGCTAGAGGCCTGTGCTGAGGCAACTCTAAAAATTCTCTGAGTCTCTTTTTGGACTGAGGATAGTCCTGGCATTCCTAGCGGAAATGCTCTCAAAGTATGCAAGCTTTCACAAAAAGAAAAATCCTCTGGAGGGGAGGCAGAGGGAATGGATTCCTCTGCATCTGAATCCTCAAAGGATGAAAAGGGTATGTCCTGGTAATCAGAAGGGTCAGAGTCATCGGACTTCTGGTCTGTAGAATCAGAAAGAAACTCAATCCTTTGTCTCTTAGCAGGGGAAGGCTGGCTTCCCCTAATTAGGGTGATAAGGTCTTCAGACATTCTAAGCATTTGTTTTTGTGGCATGGGAGCTTGAGCATGCACTTTGGTCATCGGTTTTCTAGGCGTAGTGTGTACTCTGGGCCTGAGAAACTCTGTAGTTTTAGCTGAAAATGAAGTTGGCGGTTTAATGCGAACATTGGTAGGTTGGAATACACCCTCAGAAGCCGGTGCCTGCACAGCGGCTCTGGACCCATCCAAGGTAGAGACATCCGCAGGTTCCATAGTCGAAGAAGCATCTCGTGGCATACCAGACTCCAAATGGGTCTCACCAGAGGCCTGCAAATCTGTAGAAGCGGGCATCAGGGGCTGCAAAGATGCCTCACTGAGTACCGGCAGACTGGTGACTAGCTTAATGGAAGTGTCGTCGGCAGTTTTGGACCTATGCGGTCTGTCTCCGTCTTTATCTTTATGTTTTTTTGGAAGATCGGTAGTCGGATGGCTTATCGAAGCCATTTCGGAATACGGAGAACAAGAGCAAAAGAATTTAGCAACCAAAATAGCTCAATGACGAATGGTTCGGGCGTTAAGGCACAAAACCGATAGCGAGGGACATCGTGGTCTGGGCCTAAACAGGTGATGCAGTAAGAAAGAAAATCTCTGTGAGGTATTTGCTTTCCACAGGCAAGACAATTGTTAACTTTTTCTGACATCGGTTAGAGCAAGACAAAAGAATCCCCAACGGGGTACTTTGCTTTAGAAGACTTCAGGTTTGAAACTCGAAAAATGAAAATTTCAGGTAGCGGCCGACCGGCAATTGTGAACTGCTTCTCGGGCTCCTCCTTGGCAAGAAAGACTGATGTAATGGTGTCGGCTGCCTCTTTTATACCTCTGACGACCTGACGTCATGGAAGAAGCGACAGCATCTGACGCAGAAATCCCAAGACTCTGATATTCAGGCCGACTGAGGGCTACCTGCAGGCAGATAACCCAAGTGTGATGACTGCAACGGTGAAACACGAAGAACATCTGGGTCTGAGCTGAATGGAATGCTGAAAAGATGGAACTGAAGATGATGATTTTGACTGAGGGGGGTCTTCTAGAAGACTTCTTAAGCCTAGAAACAGAAGAAGAAGCTGAATGCACTGATCTCCCAGCAAAAGATGTTCTGACAGGAAAATTTCTATGAAATTTAAGAACTGGAGAAACAAAGAGGTCTTTAAGGTCTTGGAGCTCCTTTTCTTTCTCTTGCAGAGCCTTAAATAGCTCTGCAGCCACTGAGCGAAAAACAGCAGTCTTGTCCAAAGAAGCATCTAGTAACTTGGCCTTAATATCGTCAGGTAATGACTGAAGTCTCGGCCATGACTGCCTCCTAAGCATACAAGCAGAAGCAGCAGCTCTAGATGATAACTCAACAGCATCATAGCTGCACTTAATGAAATGCCTAGCCACATGAGAAGCTGCTGCCAAGAGAGACATGACCCGTGATTTAATCTCAGAATCTGGTAAGGAAGATAAGGCCTGACAGGCTTGAGAAAGGAAAGCTAAGGAGTACCTGGACATATTCGTCTGGTAATTAACAGCAGATTGCTAAACTAGAAGAAGTATGTACCTTTTTACCCAGTCTCTCAACAATCTTGCTCTGTTTATCAGATGGAAGAAGTCTGGCAGAAGGGGATAACCAGGAAGATTCATATGAAGTTAAGGAGATCACTGCTGGATCTGCAGAGGGGTAGTTGTAAAGAAACTTACAATCATCAGGAACCTTAAAAAAACCTGTCAAGCCTCTTAGGGGACGGAGGCTGAGGAGTTTTAGAAGAAGAAGCAAATGTGTCTAAGAAAGCTGGAAGGACTGGAGGGACTGCAGAGGGTGAGAGAACCTCCATATGAAGGAGGTCATAGTATCTCTTCTGTTCTTCAGAAATTTGGGAATGATCCCATTTGGAGAACTCCCTCATCTTAGTTAAGGTTTTGTCCAAAGGAAATTTTTTACTGAGGGGAATCTCCTCCGTTAGATTCTTCCTCAGGAGATGCATATTCCAAAGGCGAAGCAAGTTGGGTAGAATATGCCAAAATGTCATCCTCAGAAACAGAATCAGCTACCTGAGATACAGTAGGTTGAAATGGGGAGGAAGAAAAAGAAGGCAGATGGGAAGTATGTTTCAAGGCCATCAAGGCCTTAAGACCCTGAGAAAAAGATTCCTAATCTGACTGAGAAGAGGAAGGAGGAGGAATGCTAGGGTACTTAGTTTTCTGCTTCTTCTTAACATGTCTTGCAGGAAGAGGGGACAAAGAAGTGGAACCCGACGTAAGCCTAAGGGCAGATGAAGCCAGATCCCTAGTCACAGCATCAATGGCATGGACGTCGCCAGAGGCCTCCAACCTGATGAGCTGTGGTTCCCCCATATTGCCCAAACAGGATGTCTCCAAAGCCTCTGATGTGCTGGGATCTGCTCCCCTAGCAGGTTCCGCAGAGGTATCTGCTGAAGAAGCAGATCCAACCTCTGAGGGTAACACCGGGTCTTCACCAACCTCAAGGGGTACATCTGATGCAGAAGGCACAGAGAAAGAGCATTCAGGCTTCAGCTTACTCACCACCTTCTTCAAAGTCGGCTCAGCAGAAGGACCCCGGCACCCTCCATAACATCTTTAGCCAGACTTTTGAGCCTCTGATTCTCCAGACACAGATTCAGAGCTGAAAGACGAGTATGCAATGCTTTAGGCACAAAAACCTGACAGATAGAACAGAATTGATGGTCGTGACTAGGCCCTAAATAGAAAAGACAGAGCTCGTGGCTATCTTTATGTAGAATCTGTCTTCCACACCTACACTTGTCCTTCCTGAATGTCATGAACAAAAGGTAGTAACAAGAAACACAATCTCCAACAGGGCACTTATATGAGCTGCTAGCAACATGCCAATGAAATCCAACTGCAGACCAAACGTAGGAGTCAACATTCCAAATGGCGGCAGAAATGTTCTGAGGATGATACATGCATAAGTCCTTTTATGGCTGACACTGTCAAAGCAGATGTGCGATATCCCATGCACTGGCAACAGCTTGAAACTTTTGTATACTGGCCGGATGTCGGGTCATAGGGTGGAATACAACCCATATGTAAAAAAATACTTCACCACTGACTAGAAGAGAATCAATCAGAAGAGGTTAAAAAGGACCAGGAGGAGAGATTAGAAAAGCAATTTAGAAGAAAATAATTGGAGAACATACATCAGACTCCCAAGTATACAACAAAGTCTAAACGGTTTAGGACTTTTGCTTGAAAGTGCTTGCATAAGTATTTTATACCCCAAGCAGTCTACACAGAATTTTTCCTCAAGCAGATAGCAAATGTTAGAGATGTGATTGGGAGGTAGCAGGTGTGACGCCCCACCACTGGGCCAGTAATCAAGGATTCTCAATCCTCACCACTGGCAACAGTGGGGGATGTACACTGGGTAGATGACAGGTACACACACAGTATTTTCAGATGCAGCTCTCTGCATCAAGTGCAATTTCCCTGAAGATCACACACAGACCACAGTCGGCCCGGAGCTGGTTTCTCCCTCTTCTCCTGGTCCCTAATAAGACTCCCCACTGGCATAGCCAGAGGTGAGATCTCAGCTGAGTGGCAAAAGCCGAGACATCCAGCATCCTCTCTGTCCAACCAGTGCTTCGTGTCTCTGCCCAAGTAGCTGACACACACACCTATTTGAGGTTTGATACACACACACACACACCTGGGGAAGGCTGGTACATGTTTACTAGCCATGCCCCTTCTGCCCAGACTATAAGATAGTTATTACTGCCACCAGCCATCTTTTATCAGCTACTTTAACGGCCCTTAACAAATGGTGTTGAATCTTACTGTGTAATGTTACTACCAATACAAATGGTAGTTTGACCAAGAGCAAGGCTATTAGGAGTGGCCCACATTATCACCAAAGAAAAAAGCACATACTCTCAGAACTTAAATATTTCCAGACAGATTAGCCACAATGAAAGGTTTAAATATATTTAATAAGAAATAAAAAGAAATAGACAATACTAAACCCCCTCATGAGTACTTTGATGCATCACAGTATACCCAAAACATATCCAACTTCTCCCCCGGTGTTTAATCCTTTGTTCCTACTGACCTGTCTTAACCTTATATCTTGACATAAGTCACACCTACAAATAGTACTAGCTATGTTCAAAGCCTAGGTTTTGTTGTCAAGATGCAACAAATTTGTATGTTCTTATATACACTACATTTTATTTACTTTTTATTTTACTGATTATTGTAATGTGTGCATGAAAATTTACTGTTACTCATGGAGCTTTTCTCCCCGGGCCTCTGCTGAAAAAGGACATGTGTCCATTCGGACTTTCCCGGTAAACAAATGTTGAATAAATAAATAAAAATAAATATACATTTACAGTAACATCAGAGTTCAAAATCAGAGGAAATATGTAAAACAACATTGCAGGACAGTCTCAAATAAATAAATAAAAATATCTAAGCTAAGCTTTGTTATATTCCTGACTATATCTAAGCGAATTACTATATCCTAATACACTTATTAATTAGAGCAGCAAGGCAGATTGTTGTCAGGTCAAAGACAGATTACAGAATCTATCACAGACTTCTTAAATTAGTATCTCAAATATTACTGCTGGGACAGCTTCCAGAATAACATAATTTCTTGTCATTTGACTCTGTCCCAGGTACACCCCCCCAAACTGATGAAAGCTAGCATTATTTAGCATCCACCTGTGAAAACACAAACACAAGGGCTTTTCCTCAGATCTGTGCAAATCCCGGAAGTCATAAAACAATAAAACACTTCCAAGACTATACAGAAAACTTCTCTAGTACAGACATTATGTCTCCTACTGCACTGAAACAGAAAGCTGACATCTTTTTATTGCGTGGCCATAACGTAATTTAATTTCAGCTGTTTTTCTGAAGTTAACCTTCTGTATTCCAGTTTCCACTTTTAAAATATATACATCTAAACAGTTACAATAGTGCAGGTACATTTCTGTTCTATTCCAGTAGGACATGGTGTAGTTACATTTTAAGCAGTTTGCAAAAACCTTTTCAACACACACTTCTGTAACAGCAGTTTGATAAACACCTGACATGCAGTTCTAATACATTTGTAACACAAGTATCTTTTATGAATCATGTTGACATTCACAAATGACATATAATTATTTACAAAATTCCAGACAGCTGTGCTGCCAGTATCTCTCTGTCACAAGAGGTACCTGGGAACGAGTGTTTTGGGAGTATTATGAGTTGGTAGTTTTTAAAACTTCGCTACAGAGTACACTGTCAGAAATACTGGGCAAGCAAATGGCTGCAACGAAAGATGTGATTTTTTTGAGCTGGGACACAGGATCTGAATTGCCTGGACATTGCAAGACCTTAATAAGTTTAATTCTGTTGACTGCCAAAAAAGAAACTACTAATGAATGGATATCGAAATCTAAACCAACCATATCTGAAGTACTGTGTATTGTTAAGAGGGATAAAATAACTGGAGAAAGGCTCTTGAGAAAAGGTAAGGAGAAAATTACACAGAAATAAATGGAAATTGTGGGAACAATACATACAGAATAATGTTCAGGAAGATGAGGAGTGAGGTTTAAGGAAAGGCACGAATTATGCAATTTATGTAATGTTGGACTGATGATAATTACAAAAAAAAAAAAAGATGCGTGACGTGATAGAAACGAAAAAATGCTAATATGGTTTGTTTTCTATTCTGTTAATATAGGTTTGCCTACATCTTAAGTGATAATTTAACAAAGGTGCTTAAACAAAACATTTCAGAAATACTCTGTGTGCAAAAGAAACACCAAAAGGCAACACAGGCAGTAAACTGAAAGTGGAAGATGCCCACTATGAATCTGAAGAATTTCCTGTGTGACAAAGTAAATGCAAGCACACTACATATCCAATGTCACTAAAAAGATACACATTTTGCACAACCATCAAGAGCATGTGTACAGTTAACATTACAAAAGTTTTGTTTTCATGGACTTATTCAGATGTGGCATGATCTGCAGAATTCCTCCACAATTTTTTTGTTTGAAACCAGGAGCAACACCAAGTAAAAAAAACCCTGTGCCCTTGCCTTCCTCTTGCGACAGCTTTATAGTCTGGATGTCCAGAAAAGTTTGCATAAGAACAGCCATGGAAATATGCTACTGTATGCACAGGATTGAGATCTAGCAATGTGCTGCTGTTATCAGTTACAAAGTGAATTTGCCTTCTAACTGCACTGCAACATCAAGGGCAAGAAAATGAGTGGAGAAAGCATCTTAAAATTATGTTGAAAACATGTATCCTGTTTTGAAAGGCCAGTGGGATGTTGCTTCTGTAGCCTCCTACTCTCCACGTCGGACAGTTCCTCTAAAACTGTTTCTTGTTCCAACCCTGCTACTGACTGGTTTGTTTTCTATAAAATGGCTAATTCTTTGAGAAATTATTTTTATTACAATTGAAGAACGTGTGGCAGAAGCACTAGCTTCACAGTCTGCATAGTTATCTTCTTTTCCTCCAAAAATGTTGCAAAACTTTCTGAGATGATGTCACAAAGAGGAAACCCATAACTACAAATGCTAAATTTTAGCTATAAAATCTTCATGAAGTGGTTGAGTTGTTGGCCATGCATGCTACCATTACAAAAGAGCTAGACAAAAAATAATAACAGCTCAGGAATAAGAATTCACTGCATTATATCCAAACCTAACCACATGAAATCCAACCATATCAGCTGTTGGGTCAAGTTTAATAGCTTTCCATGAGAAAGGTATTTTAAATTTTCGAAGTGAGCTTGATGATGTGCTTTAAAATATCAGATTGACATTGTGCATTATGGATTTGGTAATGTATAGTCATAATACCCAATGCATTAAAATGTAAATTTTTTTCTATGAAATATATAAAGTACCTTGTTCTTATCTGAAGGAATTTTTCTTAGTGCAGTACTGATGACTGACCTACTAGGATTCTAGCTGTAGTGTAGCAGGGTCAGCCACTAGGTATTAATACATGCAGATGTGCTGCTCGAGTGTTTTCTATTACCAATGAAGGTTATGAACAAAGTGGAATAGTGTTAGGTTCCTGTACCACTTCAATGGAAATACTGAGACAGGCATCAAACAGTAGTATGGCAAAATGCTTGGAATGATCCAGTTCCAGGTCTGACAAACTTTTAGGAGAGGACAGTTTTTTGATCATACTTGAAGATCTTTGATGAGGTTAATCATGTCACAAAAGGATGTGTTTTACCCCACAAATAAGGAATCCTTAGCAGCAGCATCTATGTCACAACCCTGATTTACAAACTTTGTTATACTTGGGGAATATAAATATCCATACCATTACTGAAACATGGTTTAAAGACCCAAAATACATATAACAAATTCAAGAGTATATAGCATTTCACTGTTACAGATCTGATGGGTAAGGGTGGTGATGTCTCAAATTTTGCAGACCAACCCAGAAGCAAAGAAAATTAAGGACTAGAAAAGTGCTCATGTAATAACTAACAGCTGCACTTGTATTACTAAAAATCTACCTTATGCAGTCTATGCCCCCTACAAAAAGTAAAGTTATGTTAAATCTTACTATAACAGTAGCTGTCTTTCTCTTCACGTTTGTGCTATTCTTTACACTAGGGATCCCCTGGCTAGGGCAGCCCAACATCCAGCCAGTATACCACAGCTTTTAGGTTGTAATGAGTATGCTGGTACGTCACCTTTAAGCTCCCCATGCACGGCATAAAGGCGATGTCCAGACGTACCATCCTCAGAACTGAAAAACCCCAGTAGGAATGACAGTCTAAGGATCCTAGTAAGTAACAAGTACATCCAGAAGGACAAAGGATCAGGAGGAGGAGGGAGGGGTGAATACTGCAACAGTGAAGAGAAGGACATCAACTGTTATGTTAAGATTTTACGCAACTGTACTATGTCCTTCCACATCAGTGCTGCAGTATTCTTGACAATAGGGAGAGTACAATAGCTCAGGAAGAAGACTGGGAGGAGGAGGGGCCAGCAGTGCCCTCCAGAAAGCCATGAAGAATAGCTCTGGCAAAACCAGCTCTGGCCCTAGAAATCACATCCAACTTATAGTGCTTGATAAAAGTATACACAGAAGTCCAGGTGGCTGCCTCAAGAATTGGATATCCAAACCCTTGAAAAAAGCAACAGAAGAGGCTACAGCCCTAGTAGAATGAGCCTTAACAGAAGGAGGAAGGCTCTTCCCATAAAAATAAATGGTTTTAGATGCCCAAGAAGAAATGGTTTGCTTGGAAACAGCCAAAGCTAAAGACCTAGGATGAAAGTAAACAAAGAGCTGCTCAGCTTTATGGATGGCTTTAGTTTTATCCAAATAATATCTGAGTTGTCTATGCAATCCAAGATAGCTGATTGTGGAGAAGGGAAAAAAGTGGGTAAATGAATAGAATGATTAAGACACAACTCATTAACCACCTTGGGCATAAAAGAAGGATTAGTACCAAGAGACATCCTGTCCTTATGAAAAAAACAAAAAAGGAGGGACAGTGTAAGGGCTTGCAACTAAGAAACCCGTCTTGCAAAGGTAAGGGCCAAAAGAAGAACAGTCTTTCAAGAACAATGCTGTAAGGAAGCTGAAGCCACAGGCTCAAAAGGAGCCTAAGGCAATTTTTCTAAAACAAAATTAAGGTTCTAGGAAGAGGACATCTTTAAGAAACTGTTTGGTTTCAAATCTAGAAGCCAAAGGGTGAGTCAAAGGCAGACGTAAGAAATAGCTGAAAGGTGGACTTTAACAGCAGACTATGCCAATGCAGCATTGAGCAATTCACACAGTTTCCTATTAAGTAAGCGAACATTTAATATAGCAAATGCTGTTCAACTGAAAGCCAAATGTTGAAACGGCAAAATCCCGAAGACAAAGAACAGTGATTTTTTTCCCAGGGAAAAAAAATCACTGGGCCGTTTTCGGGACTTTGCTATTTCCTCCACTGTGGTGCGATCTCGGAGTTGGCATATTTAAGTAGGGGGTGTGGGGGCCACAGCCCCTCCACATCGGGGGTGGGGGAGGCGAAGCACCCCACTTTATTTTGTGTTTTTTTTTTTTTTGCGGGTCAGCAATTGTTTTCCTGAAAAAAGTCGCTGTTCCATTTGTTCGGAATTTTGTTTTCTCATTTTTTTTGGGTCGATTATGCAACATTTGCTATTTTAAGCATTCGCTGTTATAATATACACCTATTCACACATAGGTTCATAGGTTCATACTAGGCTATCTGCCCAAGGGCATTTATAAGCCTAGCCCAGAGTTTTGTGGCTTTCGCCACCCCTTTAGTTTGGAGGATACTATGCCCATTATTTTGCTGTGCCTCTGTCAAGCAGTGACACTGAGATAATCCCTGGGGTATATCTGCAATCTCCCATCCATTGGTCAAGATTTCTCTTGAACAAAGCCAGCGAGGTGCTCTGCCTCACATGTACTGGGATTTTGTTCCACAGCATAGGGAGTCTCTGGGTAATGAATCTGTCCCTCCAGCACGTCCTATTAATAACCGTGTCAAGGTTTAAGTCTCCCGCCCTTGTAGTTCTGAGGGATCTAGATTTTTTGAGGTGAAGCATGTTCATCAATTCTGGGTTGGACATGGCCTTGTATGTCAGGCACAGGTCACCTCTGAGCAGGCGGTGGCGACTGAATAGAGCTGGAGTTCTTTCAGTCGGGCAGCATAGGACATATTTTTGAGACCCTTTATCCTTTTGGTGAGGAACTTTTGGGGCCTTTCCAGTTGCTGCAGGTGTCGTTTCAGATACATTCCGAATGGGTCATTGTACTCAATCATTGGTCTGATGAGTGATGAGTACAGGGGGACGATGACCTCCCTTGATCTAGATGTGAATCCCTTCATGATCAGGTGGGCAATGTAGAAGGTCTTCCTAACTACTTTGGCAACGTGAGTGTCAAACGAAAGGTTACTGTTAACCTGGGTCCCCAGATCCCTGATAACCTCTTCTGTGCTTAGTGGGTTGCCGCCTATATGGTAGCTAGGGGTAACCTTGTTTTTCCCGAAGGGTATGACTATGCATTTTTTGGCATTTAACTTTAGGCCATGACTCTGGCACCAGTTATCCATTTCTATAAGACCCTTCTGAAGGATATCTGTGTCAGATGTGTTCTCAACTATGGCGCCTAGTTTGCAGTCATCTGCAAATTTTGTCAGCCATAATCCTCCTGTGTTTGCTTGTACTTCTGAAAACTAGATGCCGAACAGGAGTGGGCCCAGGACTGAGCCCTGTGGGACACCACTTGTGACCGGCTTTGAGTCTGACATGGTGCCAGCAACTCTGACCCTGTGGGTTCTGTCGCTTAGCCAGTTTGCAACCCATCTTGTGACGTATGGGTTTACATTTAAGCTGATGAGTTTTTCAATGATACCTGAGTGGGGTATTGTGTCGAAAGCCTTTGCCAGGTCAAGGTAGGCTGTGTGGACTGCCTTTCCCTCATCAATGGCCTTGGTGACTGTTTCGAAAAAGTCAACCAAGTTTAAAAGGCATGATCTGCCTTTGACAAAGCCATACTGGGTCGGATCCAAAGTCTGCAAGTCCCCTATGTCTTTATTTATGAGTTCCATTATGATCCTCTCCATAGCTTTGCAGATCAGGCTTGTCAAGCTGATGGGACGGTAATTTCCAGGGTCGGTGGAGGCACCGCCTTTGTGAAGTGGGACCACAGTTGCCGTACGCCACTCCTTGGGCACATATCCTGAGGTGAGGCTAATATTAAACAGCTGCCCTAACTGCAGGTTTAATTCCTCATTGAGTTCGTGGAGCACACAACCGGGGACACCATCTGGTCCCATGGATGCTGTGTTTTTTGCCTTGGAGAGAGCAGTTCTCACCTGAGAGTTAGAGATGTTTGGGGGGCTACAATCCTCTGGTATAGATATCCCACCTTTTGGGGGGGGGGAGTTTGCACTGAACCTGTCAGCCAGTATGTTGGCAATGTCTGTAGGTTCAGTAATTTTTACATCATTTTTGAACTAATTCTGAGCATATCTGGGAGTTTCCTCCCAGGTTTCTAACATAGCTAAAAAAGGCCTTATGATTGTCTTTTGAGTCCTTAGCGACTTTTCTCTCAAAATTTGCCTTGGATGATTTTATGAGAGATCTTAGTTTTTTTACTTATAATGATCAAAGGTGTCTTCCCTTTTAAGGATTTTGCTCTATCTTGTAGTAGCTTCCTCCTTTTGTTGTATAGCTTGTTTATGGCTGGGGTCCACCAGACTGGACGCTTGCCTTTGGTACAGAGAGTCTTTGTTTTGTTTGGGATTGCCTGATCCATGCAGTCCTGTAGGTGCTGGTAGAAGGCATTTGTAAGTGATTCAGCGGCTTGAGTAATGGTTTCCATGAGGCTCGGGGCCTTAAAAGAGACCACACCAGTCTTCAGAAGTGTGAAGTCGGCTTTTGAGAAGTTCTTCACTGTGGTCTTTTTTATCTCGGGTGGGGGCGGGATGTGGACTTCCAGTGAGATTAGTTTATGGTCTGATCTCACCAGTGAGGGGTATAGTTCCAGTGTTGAACATTGTGACCCCATGTTCGTGATGATGAGATCTAGTATGTTTTCTCCTCTTGTGGGGATGGTGACTAGTTGTTCCATGGCATTTGAGTTTATGAACTCTAGGAAACTTTGGGCTACAGTGTTGGGGCTTGAGTAGTGATCCCAGTCTATATTCGGGTAGTTGAAGTCACCTAGTATGATGGTGTTTGGAGATGCATTTATCCCCTCCAGTGTTTTCAGGAAAGCTATGTGAGGTTCCTGAGATTGAGAGGGTGGCCTGTAACATGCTACAAATTGCAGAGCAGTCTTACCTATGGTTAATTGCACCTGGATGGTCTCCGATGCATCGTGCGTTGCCACCAACCTTGAGGTGTGGGTGTCCTTGATGAATATAGACACCCCCCCTCCTTTCTTGGTGTTGTCCGGATTTTGGGGCTGGAACGCATGATATGAGGTAAAACCTGTTAGTGCCGGGGTGCTCTCGGGAGCCTTGAACCAGGTTTCAGTCACAGCACAGACATCGATGTTATCCATACTGAGAAGGGCCTCGAGTGCGTGCATCTTGAGGTTGAGACTTCTGGCATTGAGCAGCATTACCCTTAGTTTTTTTCCTTTTTTATGTTCTAGGGTGGTAGGTTTAGAATTTGAGCCTTGCCTAAAAAAGGCACTATGGGGGTGGCAAGTGCCTTTGCCAATATCTGGAAGCCCAGGGGTGACAGGTGCAAGCCGTCCCTTGCGAAGCTGCGTGGCTTGTCCAGCATGTCATCCCAGGCAGACAGACATTGGATCCCCTTTGAATGACACCAAAGTTTAAGCCAATTATTAAAGCTGATCATCTTGTCTCTGTATTGTGGCATCATTCTTGGTGAAGTTAGGATACTGCTCAAGGTCAGGGTCATACCTGCCTGGGCTACATAATCAGAGAGCTCCTCTATGTCTTTTCATGTAGTCCAGGGAGGTACGTCTCAGGTCGTTCACACCAGCGTGGACAATGACAGAGTCGTACTTGTACCTGCTGTTGAGAGACCCGAGTGCTTGCGTTATGTGGCGGATTCTAGCGCCCGACAGGCAGCTTACTGTGACCTTCTCCTTACTCAATCTGGTGAGCGGGACGTCAGTGTGTCTGACTATGGAGTCACCAATGACGAGTGTGTCTGGCATTGTGCTTGGCCTTAAGGGCTGTGACTGTTTGGCACACTGACTATGTGGTCTATGTGTTGCATGTGTTGTGTCCTGAGGTGGCAGTTGTTTGGGTGTCTGCTTTGGTGGCCTCTGCTGTTTAGGTAGATTTTTGATCAGAGCCTCCGAGTATGTCTTTGTGTATTTATGTGTATGATTTGAAGTTGTGATAGTACTATGTGAGACTGGGTTTGTGGTGTGTGTGGTTACCTTCTCCTCCTGTCTGGTCTTGCCAGTCCTATGTTGAGAGAGCTCAGCCTCCAGTTTGGCTATATAGTTGCATCTCTCGCATGTATTTGTGTTTTGTGGGAGAAGGAGAGGGTTGCCCGTGTACATGAGACAATTGTAACATTGCCTCAATATTCCCAGATTCACCAGCTGAGCAGGAGAGGACACTAGCAACTGATCCCTCGACATGCTAGAAGGAACAGACAAGGACTTTAAAAAGACTCCGGGGGATGTAGGTGATCGAAAAGGGGTTTTTGGCTGGTGGGGTACTATGTATAATAGAAGTGCTATATTAAAGTAAAAAAATACTTTAGGAGCAAGTGCTAGGCTTTACAGATAGAGAATAGTCTACTTAAGAATCAAGTAGAGCTGAACTTTTTAGATATAGAATACGCTGGTTTGATCAGCAGTACAGTTCATGGAAGGCTGTTTTAAGGGAAAATTTGAAGAGTGGACTTTAGGTAGCCCGAATAGTTTAACCTTGATTAACCGCCGCTGCTCTTGTGTGCTCCTGTAGCAACTCCGCGCTAAAGCGTGCTTTATAGCAGGGGGCTGGAAAAGACAGGAAATGACCCAAAATGGCCAATAAACTACAAGTTACTGCCTTAAACCACTCCTCTGAGGACAAACAGGCAGCTCAGTACTCCCCACTCTCACTGGTGAGTAAAGAAACTTCCCCTTGACCAAACAAGGAAAATGGAGAAACACAGGAACCAAGACAAAGCCCAGGGATCAGCAAAATCTGATCACTGGAACAAACTATTAGGAAAGTATGGAAACAAGAGTATTTTTTTTGTTTTTTTCAAGTTTTTTTTTTCAGATAGGCAGAAAATACAATAAATGCTGTGTTTTTCGACTAATTGCTATCAAAAGCTAGTACACTTGAGTGTATTAGCCTGTTGTTTAACTTTTAAGCAAAACTTAAACAAGGAAGTGCAACAAACAATTCAAGCTATTAAAAACAGTAAAAACAGGTAATAACTGAATAAAACAGGCAGAAATAGTCGTCGAAAGGCTTAAAAAGTCGAAAATGCAGAAAAAATACTTAGAATCTGGAAAGTTTGTCTTTTCTGGTCTCTGCTGCTCTAGGAACTCTGCTGGATACCACGAGGAGCTGTGCTGAGTTCTCTATAAGACAGAACCAAAGGAACATCCACAGTAAATAGATCCAGGTTGAGAGAGACGCCAGACGGAAAATCTCTTCCATTTAGACAAATAAGATTTTCTAGTAGTGGGTTTCCTGACCTCCGGCAGGGCCTGAAGCACGTCCTCAGAAAAAAGGTGTCCATAATGTCAGCTGAAGAGTGGACAAATGGGGATGGAGAAGAGACCCCTTGTCCTGAGCGAGTAGGTCCGCCTTGTGAGGTAATGTGTGATGACTGTCCTTGGCTAAATGTAGAAGAAGAGGGAACCAATGCTGTCTGGGTCAAAAGAGAGCCACCAGCAAGATTTTAGGAGCATCCTCCTTTATCTTGAACAGGACCATCAAAATGAGAGGAAGTGGAGAGAGGGCATAAAGAAAGACCCTCTTCCAAGAAAAACAGTGGATGTTCACCTTCCAAGGCCAGACATGGGACTCTGGTGCAAAGGAGAGGAAGTTGTCTGTTCATCAGGAAGGCAAACAGATCTTCTTGAGGAATACCCCACTGGTGAGCCAAGTCCTGAAACACATCTCTGTAAAACATCCAACTCATGGAATTGTGTTATGAACTTGCTCAGAGAATTTGAAGAGATATAAACTGCCTGAACGGTCAGTCACCTGATACTGAACTGCTAGATCTCAAACCTGAAGAGCTAGTCTGCACGGAAGATAAGACCATGCCCCCCCCCCTGCTTGTTACTATATCACATTACTGTGGTGTTGTCTGTGAGAATTCTGGGGTGCCCTGAAAGGAAAAGAGAATGAAAGGCCTGAAGATCCAGAAAAAGAGCTCTCCTTTCTTTGACACTGATGTGGTCTTTCTTTTGTCAAAGAGACCAAAGGCCCTGCACTTTCAGAGGACCACAGGAGGCCTCCCATTCCACTTCTGAGACATCTTTGAAGAGATCCTGAGAGGGGACTGGAGGTTGAAAAGGAAGCCCTGGGTTGAGGGACAACTAATGAATCCACCACTGAAGTTCTAACTTGAGACATGGAAGAAGAGAAACTAGGAAGTCTAAAGGATGAGAATATTGTAGCCAAACTGACTTTAGATACCACTGGAGCTTTCTCATATGAATCGAGGCCTGAGGAAGCATGGGAATGGTGGAAGCCATATAAATTTGGCATTTAAATTTCTACTCTCCCACCAGGACACAAGTGCTCTTCAGCAATTGCATTCTGCTTGCTGAGCACACTCAAGCAAATCTGCAGTCTACAGCTACCACTCCACTCATACAGTATAAGAAGGAATCAGCACTGCAAAACTAAACAAGGATATACATTATGAGCCTCAAGACTCATACAGTATAAGAAGGAATCAGCACTGCAAAACTAAACAAGGATATACATTATGAGCCTCAAGAGCAGGGTCAGTCCACCCAGGCATTCTACTTATATTTTTTATGAGAGTGAAGCTATTACATTAGCAGTATTGCTTGGTTGTTCTCAGCGTGCTAATAAAGCTGACTGTTGTAGCCTTGTGCCCCCCCTCCCCCAGTTAGTGCAATAATCCTAACTGTCCAATAGACAGTATACATTTAATTCAGATCCCTGTGACTAAATTAACCATCAAGCAGCCCTCTCAGTGCTTTCTGCCTTAGTTTCTATAACTTGGAGGCCCACCTGTTTATTTGCATCTCTATACATTCCCCTTCATTGGTAATGTATCTCCCTACTCTAATCTGTGCACAAACTGGTTACTAATCAGCAAGTCAAAGTGAAGAGACACTCCCAACCTTAATAAAGTTTGCCGTCTCTTCTCTCCTTCACTTTACAGGTAGTTTGAATTCTTTCTTACCCTGTCTGAGGCCTTCACTGACAGTTTTCCACTGATTGCCTCTCTGATTTCTTTGCATTCCACCTGGTTTACACCCCTTGTGCTCTCTCCCTCCCCCAATACTAAGTCTATATATGAATCCTGCTGAGCATGGAGACATCTTTAAATTTCTAGTCTCCCACCAGGACATAAGTGCTCTTCAGCAATTGCATTCTGCTTGCTGGTAAGCCATTAGACCTCAGGAATTTGTTTAAAGTGTTCAGATTTGTAAAGTAATACTTTTTACTCTTGTCTTGGTGGGGACTGCCCCGCTCCGTTCACCCTTGCTAATGCTCGGGGCTCTCTCCGCTCCCCTGCCCTGCCCACTATTCCCTCCCGCCCCCACTACCTCTACATTTAAAGTAATCACAGCCACACCCACAGCTCGCCCTCACATCACCTCCACCAATCACAGCTCCTCAAGTCAGATTCACATTATACCACACCAACTTGCTCCACAAAATTATTCCCAATCACTCTTACTCCCATTAGGCATTTTTTATATCACCCACATTACTTACCCATCCACATATAGTGCAACCCTATAATTACTATTCAGACCCCCACACCTAGTACTATTTTAAACTTTATAACCATGACTATCACACAACTAAGTCTAGTCTGTCTTCTCAAAATTCTTTATAACACCACAAGTTATCACTCTAGCAATATCCCTAAACTTCGTAGCACAACACTACATTATGCAGAGACCACACATTACAATATCATCTGTCCACAATTGTTCAAGAACTACATAACGGACCAATTCAGAACTAAACACATATGCTCTCATTCCTACTCCAAAAAAACACAATAGTTTCTCACACTCCTCACCAATCTCCAACATCTGTATCACCATTTTAACACCAGGCTCACCATAAGTGGGGATATCCACCCCAACCCAGGCCCAAATCCATCCTGTCCAACACAAACTGCTCCAACACAAATGTCAGAACATAACACCCCCACCACAAATGTCAGAACATAACACCCCCACTATCTTCATCCCAGGGCAAATCAACAACAGCAGCAAAACCAACCATCTTTTAATGCTAAATATTAATATCAGAAGTATCAAAAATAAAATGCCTGAACTCCAGGCCACAATAGCACACAACTCCCCAGACATAGTTGCTTTAACAGACACCTGGCTAAATAAAAACATAGCTAACTCAGAAATTCTCCCTACCGGCTACATGATCATTAGACAAGACAGACCACTTCGTAAAGGGGGTGGAACTGCCTTACTGTACAAGTCCAACTTAACTGTACGTCAATCATCAAATTCCTACCCCTCCCCCAATAATCGGGACATATTTATCTCACAACTTCAACTTCACCCTAAAAAGGTAATCACAACTGCGATCTATATTCCACCTGGTAATACACCTGCTAGCCTTGAAGACTTCTTATCATGGTGTTCTTACACATACTTAGAAGAAACCCTTATTCTGGGGGATTTCAACCAAGATTGGTTCACCTGCATATCAGAACCACCAAGTAATCTAATAAATCTCCATGACTACCAGCAGCTAGTCCAAATTCCAACTAGATGTGATAAAAAAATCTAAAAAGGAATCCATCCTTGTCTGGGTCCTAACAACCCCACACTGTACCCCCATGCAGGCCGTCTCCCAGACATCTTAAGTCACCACAATATAATATACTTTATACGTAGTATAACAAGCATATGCAAAACCACTAACTATAAATCCACTAGAAACACAAAAAAAAATTCTCTCCTGAGGTCCTCAATACTTTAACTGTGACTGAACCCCCTTAAAACCCTCCCACTTGATCAGGCTGTAGCATATTTCAACAAAACATTTCTACAACACCTAGACACTGTTGCTCCATTGTGCAAAATCAAGGTTAGAACCTCTACAAACCCCTGGCTCAGTAAAGAAACCAAACAAATCCTCAAGTCCAGAGACGCTGCCTGGCTTTATTATCAAAAAAACAAAGTAACACAAAGTCTAAATAAGTACGAAGAACTGCGCAACCGTGCAAAAAAATGCATTAGGCTGGCCAAAAAATCATACTACACGACATTACAAACTAAATACCAACACAACCCCCAAAAATTTTGGAAAAATGTAAACCAGCTACTAAAACCCACCCAAAAGGCTACCCCAAGCCAACCACCCCTGACACTAAAGTTCCCATCGAAACACAATTCAACTCCCACTTTGTGAACTCAACTCTATCCTTAGTATCACAGGACAGTTCCTTCCTCACTAGCCCCCCCAACACAAAACACTAATACAAGCTTTACCCTCAAAACAGTTTCCACCACTTCAATCAAAAGCATGCTCTCCAAACTAAAAACCTCATCAACAGCAGTCGACATACTCCCCAGCTATTTCTTGAAACTCACAGCAGATGCTATTGCTATCCCAATCTCCACTCTCATAAACAGATCAATTGTTGAAAACTATGCGCCCAAACTCTGGAAAATATCCTATGTTACACCCATACATAAAGGTGGGACCTCCACTGAACTTAATAATTTAACAGACCCATTGCTTTACTCTCCCCCCCGGCCAAAATTCTAGAAAAATGCATCCATACCCAGATGCTAAAATATCTCCTAGACAGCAACATCCTGTCACCTACTCAGCATGGTTTCAGACCTTCCCATAGTACCACTACAGCCCTCCTCTGCTTCACAGACACAGTAAACAGTCTAAAAAATGAAGGCCTGCAGGTGTCAACTCTTTGTTTGGATATGTCCAAAGCATTTGACACAGTCTCACACCAAATTCTGCTAAACAAACTAAACCAGTATCACCTATCAAATTCCACTCTTACCTAGCTCCAAAGCTACTTAACTGACAGGTACAAAGCTGTGAAATGGGAAAATTCTCTCTCTCCTCAGCTGTCCATAACTATAGGAGTCCCACAGGGTTCTATCTTAGGACCACTACTATTCACAATCTTCACAAATTACCTACATACCTCCACACAGCATGCATCTATCATTCAGTATGCAGATGACACTACCTTAATCTGTGCTGCACAAAACATTCCCACCCTCCTGCAGACAACTCAACTAGCATTCTCTGACATTGAAAACTACCTAACCAAAGCCCAACTTTTCCTCAATACAAAGAAAACTCAGCTTATGATTATAACCAGTTCTAACAAAAACACTGATAACAGTAAATTCACTATCTACTCCACAAATGCTACTCCAATCGCTCCAGTGGCACAGGCTAAGCTACTGGGAATAACCATAGACTCCCACCTAAAATTTGATAATCATCTCAACTTAACTATTAAAAAAGTACATGCCAAACTGGGATCATTCTAACGTAGTATCAAAACCATTTCTTACCAACAACACAAGATCAGCCATTGTTCGCTCCCAACTTCTATCCACCCTACTCTATGCATCTCCCATTCTGACTAATCTCAATAAAACTGAACTAAGCAAAATGGAAGCCTGCTATAACAGAATTGCCCGCTTTGCTGCAAATTGCTCATACAGAACTCATCACTGTACTGCTTTGAGACAGCTCCACTGGCTTGAACTGCCCAGCCTCCTAACCTACAATCAGCTCTGCCTCTGTCATTCTATAACCTCCCCAATAAGTGCCCTGCACTCAAAAACCTAGTACAACATCACTCAGCCAAAAGGCCTCTTAAATCATCACGCAAGCTACTACTAGAAATCACCAACAGCTACAATAGTTTTGGAGATGCACTACATAGTAATTCAGTGGCTAAAAAATGTAACTCTATCCCCACTAGCATTCAAAACACATCATCCAAAGCCTCCTTTAAAGACCTCATCAGGCAACATCTCAAGCAAAGTTGGCAGTGCCATGATTGCTCCCCAGGCTAGTGAAAGCGGATAAGGTACACATACTAAACCTAGAGTACTTGATGAAGATTGAAAACTATTCTCACAAACACTGGCTAATCTACAATGTATGTACTGTACCTGTGTACTATGTATGTATTCCACCTATGTTCCAAATTTCAGCTGTACACCACAAATCTATTAAGTACCTTTATTTTTAAATATTTTTTTGTTTGTTCTCTCCACTGTAACTGTTGATGTGCTGCATACCACTGTAAAAACATGTCTTTTGTAATTTGTGTGTATACTGATCATGTCTAAATGTATCTGTAATTTTTCTATTTGGAGCTTTTCTCCCCGGGCCTCTGCTGAAAAAGGGCCTTTTTGGCTCAGTCAGACACACCCGGTTAACAAATGTAAAATAAATAACCCAGAGTGCTGAGAAACTCCCTGGCTGTAACTGAAGCCAGAGGAAGAAGGGATTGAAAGAAAGCAAACAGAGTTAATGCCTTGGGAGCAGGTAGAGATGACAGCACTGGAAAGGTTTGAAGCCTGTACCCTAGAAACACATGATCCAGAGAAGGAGTCAGGAATGATTTCTGGAAGTTTACAGTAAAACCCCAGGCTTTGCAGAAGGTAAATAGCAAAGCGTAGATGCTGAAGTAAAATCTCTGGCGAAGATTCCTGAATAAGCAGCTCATTCAGGTAATGGAAGATCTGTATTTCTCAATCTGCAGCAAGCAATCACAGGAGCGAGGCATTTGGTGAAAACCCTTGGGGCAGTAGAGAGGCCGAAGGGCAAAGCAAAGAACTGAAAATGCTAGGAAGCAACAGAGAAATGTAAATGCTTCCTGAAATGGGGATGAATAGTTATATGAAGTTAAGCATCCTTGAGATGCAGGGAAACTAGAAAAGCCTGTGGAAGCATAAGAGGAAAAGTTTGAAGAGATAGCATCCATACAACAGGAAGGAACCTTCAATAAGGTGTTAAGCTGACAGATCCATAACGGGTCTACAGGTGCCTTCTTTCCTGGAGAACAAGATCATTCTGGAGTAAAACCCCTTCCCCCTCTGAAGAATCAGAATTTCTTGAATAGTTCCTTGAGCCAACAGACCCTGAAGTAGCTCTGGAAAAAAGGGTAGTTGTTCCTGAGGAGGCTGAAAAGGGGGGGGGGACGTGGGAGAGATTTCCAAACCAAGGAATACCCCTGGCAAATTATGGAAAGAACAAAGGAGTCTTGGGTGACCTTTAACCACATAGGAAGGCACAGGGAAAAATGCAGAGGAAGAGGAATATGACTGAGAACAGCAGGCCAAGAATAGCCAGACACCACCTGGTTTGTCAGGAAAAGGAGGTTTCTGGGTAGGAGGAGTTTTGGTAGCCTTAGCAGGAAGAGCTCTTCTACCACCCTTCTTACCTTTAGGGAGAGGGCAAGACTGTCTATTAACAAAAAACAGGCTTGCTAGGGTAATTCCTTTGAAACTTGGGAACAGGTGAAACAAAAATTGGTTTAAAATCCTGCAAGGCCTTACCCTTTTCTTGCAGGAATTTAAACACTTCAGCAGCAGCACCAAACACACACACATTATTCAGAGGAACATCCATCAATTTAGCCTTGATATCATTAAGCAAAAGTTGAAGTCAGAGCCAAGAATATCTCCTCAATACAAAACCAAAAGCAGCAGCCCAAGTTGAGGAATCAGCTGTATCATAGTTGTATTTAATGGAATGGTGAGCAACCTGAGAAGACGTCCCTGTTAAGGAAAGAGCCGAGCCCTTCTCCTCAGAATCAGGAAGATATGAAATAACCGGACAGGCCTGAGAGAGAAAAGCAAAAACATATCTGGTCATATGTGTCTGATAGTTCACAGCTCTAAACGCCAGGTTAGCAGAATTATACACTTTCTTAACCAGCCCCTCCATATTTCTGCTGTTTTTGTCAGACGGAAGCAACTAAGTAGAAGGCAACAGTTTAGAAAGCTTATCAGAGACAACAGACACCACAGAAGGGTCAGCAAAGGGGCAATGATAAAGAAACTTGCAATCATCAGGTGCTTTACAAAACCTATTAGGTTTTTTGGGGGTAGGGTTGGGAATCAGGAGTCTGAGAAGCAGTGGAAAAGGCATCGATCAAGGCAGCAAACACAGGAGGAACAGCAGAAGCTCACAGTACCTTTCCTGAACATTAGACATTTGAGTACAATTCCATTTAAAAAATTTCATCATTTGGGAAATAGTGTCACCAAAAGAAATCTCCTCAAAAGGACAGTCAGGACTGATAAGACGCTTCTTCCTCAGAATCATAATCTAAGGGAGAAGGAATCTGAGAAGAATAAGTCAGGGATTCATCAGAATCTGCATCATAATCAGAGAAATCATGTTCCCAAGGCCTCTAAAGAGGGGTAGAAAACCAAGGGGGGAGCAGGGACAGACATTCCCTGTGGAGGCTTTAGAGCCATGAGGGCTTTAGCGAAGACTTGAATGAAGTTTTGCCATTCACTCTGACTATCTTTATGAGAAGCAGAAATATGCTTGTTCTTTTATATTTAGAAGAGGAACTACACCTTTTTTTTTTTTTTGCTTCTTTTTTAATTGGATGACAGCCTTAAAAGTCTTAGGAGACTCTGACCCCAGAGGACATTCAGTTATAGTAGTTAGTATGTCTTCCCTTAATACAATCTAAGGAACAATCCTAGGCCCTTCGGTAATTATCAGCTGCGGTTCCCCCTGAATATCAGAAGCGGACATCTGCAAGCCCTCCATGGATGCGAGTAAAACCGGATCCATGTCAGCTTTCAAAGCTGTCGCAACAGAGGAATCTGACAAGGAAATCGAACTGTCATCTGGGCTTTCACTAGCCTCAAGACAGATGTCCTGCAGAGGCGGCACAGCTGAAGAATCCGACTGAGCTTTCTTGGATGTCATCTTCGCAAACAGCTGATCCTTGGGCCGGGAAGATCCTTCCATGCTGTCTCTAGCCAACAGCTTAAGTCCCTGGATTCCTAGATAAATAGCTAAGGAAGAAAGCCAACTACAAAAAGTCTTAGGGATAAAACCTTGAAAAATCGCACAAATCGTAGGGAGGCACCTAAGCAAAATAAACACTGCTCATGATGATCTTTATGGGGAATCTGTCTCCCGCACTAGCATTTCCCCTTCCTGGATGACATGAAAAGTACAGTTTTGTACCTACCATAAATGTAGATGTTCGAGGATCCACATTGCTGCAGTCCTAACTATTGGGTAGTCCGCTGTCCAGTCGGCCCGAATACCAAAGTATATGGCTGACGTCGGTCAGGGCGCATTAGACTGACGTCAGTACGTCAGGGTACTAATGCGCATGACCGACGTCATATCCTCAGTCTTTTCTTGCCCCAGATGTCAGAAGACCCTGAAAAGATAAGGCCAAAAACAAAAACTCCCAAAATACCTGCACCAAAAAATATATATACAATATATACACAATTAGCAGAATATAACCTCACCTACACAACCACCCCTAAACACAGAGGGAAGGAGGAGGGTAAATTGGACTGCAGCAATGTGGATCCTCGAACATCTACATTTATGGTAGGTACAAAACTGTACTATGTTCTTCATTCCACATTGCTGCAGTCCTAACTATTGGGTAGAATCCCAAAGCAGAGGTAAGGGAGGCTGGCAAATTATAAGGAAGCAGGAACTGACAACATGCCTTGCAAAATAGCTGTGGCAAAACCAGCCCTAGACTTAGAGTAGAGAGGAAGGTGATAATGCTTAGAGAAAGTATGCACTGAACTCCAAGTAGCTGCCTCCAAAATATCCTTAGTTGCCACCCCTTAGAAATGCTGTGGAAGTGGCAGTAGCCCTAGTGGAATGAGGCCTAATCCCAGCTGGAATCTCCTTGCCATGATGGGAATAACAAAATGTAATGCAACACCCAATCCACCTAGAAATAGTTTGTTTTGACACAGGCTTGCCCTTTGAAGTCAAAGCAAAAGAAACAAACAACTGCTGAGACTGCCTAAAATCCTTAGTCCTGCTCAAATAATAACGCAATAGCCTGTGTACATCTAAAGTGTGCAAAATCTTTTCCCCTTTATTTTGGGGATCTGCATAAAAGGTAGGCAAATGAATAGTTTGGTTTAAAGCTATACTAGAAACCACCTTAGGCATAAAGGAAGGATTAGTACGTAAAGATACCCTATCCTTATGAAAAATCAAAAAAGGCTCCACTGCCATAAGGGCCTGCAACTCAGAAACCCTTCTTGCAGAAGTAATGGCCAACAAAAAAGCAGTCTTCCATGACAAGTATTTCAAATCAGCAGTAGCCGCAGGCTCAGAAGGTTGTAGAGTAAGTTTCTCCAACACAAAACTGAGATCCCAAGCAGGAGTAGGAGCTCTACGTGGGGGTCTTATATTCTTTGCCCCTCTAAGAAATTGCTTGAACAAAGGATGCGAAAACAATGGTGGGTCACAATCATAGTGAGCTGAAATTGCTGCAGCATGAATCTTAATGGAAGAGAAAGACAAACCTTTGTCCAGTAACTCAGTAAGATATTGAAGAGCCACACTCAAATTTGGCTCAGTAATCTCCAAATTGTTTGCTGCACTCCAAAACAAAAATCTCTTCCATTTTTCACGTACACTTTCCTTGTACTAGGTCTTCTGGCTTCCATAATCACATTTAAAACTTGTTGAGGAAGCTGAGACCTGCTGTCTTTCAAAACAGAATATGCCAGGCTGTTAGATGTAGAGAGCGAAGCTTGACATTGAGCAGATGACCGTCCTTCTGAGACAACAGGTGTGGAATCAAAGGTAAAGGCCATGGAGGCTTCCTTACCAGACTCCTCAGTAATGGGTACCAGTGCTGCCGAGGCCAATCTGGAACTATTAAAATCATCCTTGGCTTGTCTTGTCTGACCTTTAGAAGCACCTTTGGAAAAAGAGGCAGAGGTGGAAAGGCATACACATGAAGATTTTTCCAACTGAAAGAAAGAGCATCCACTTTCCAAGCTGTGTGATGAAATCCTTTCGTGCAAAACTTTGGCAGCTGGTGGTTTAGTGGACAAGCGAACAGATCTATGTCTGGAGTTCCCCATGACACTGTCAATTTTTGAAATACATGAAGATCCAGTTTCCACTCGTGGGGATCCATGATTTGTCTGCTTAATACATCTGCTAAGGAGTTCTGTGCTCCCGGCAGAAACCTTGCCTGAAGAGTTAGTTGCAGACTGAGCGCAGTCTCCCATAAAATCATTGCTTGTCTGCACAATGGGTAAGAATGTGTTCCCCCTTGTTTGTTGACGTACCACATGACAGTTGTGTTGTCTGTTAGAATCAACACCTGCCCTGGAAGAAGTAACTCCTTGAAGGCAATTAATGCCAACTGAACTGCTAACATCTCTTTCATGTTGATATGTAGATGCTGTAGTCTGGCAGGCCACTTGTCTTGTATCCACTTTCCATTTAGATGAGCTCCCCAAGCAACGTCTGAGGCATCTGTCGTTAGAATCTGACTTGCCTCTGGCCGGGTCACAGAGAGTCCCTTGTTTAGGTGACATTCCTGAGCCCACCACAAAAATTCCTTTTGAATGCAAGGTATTATTTGAATGACAGTGTCCAAATCCTGGCAGTGCTGTGTCCACAGATTTTTGAGATACCATTGTAGCTTCCTCATATGCAGTTTGGCATTGGGAAGCACCAGAATACAAGATGCCATGAACCCTAAGGCTTGAAGGACTGTCCTTGCAGTCAGCCCGGACTGAAGAGATAGATGATGGAAGTAACTGGAGAGATTCCTTTGTTTGTCCGGGGTTAAAAAGGCCATCTGGGCTGCTGTATTCAGTCTCACACCCAGAAAGCACATGTCTTGAGAGGGTACTAGACTGGACTTTATTTCGTTCACAGAATACCCTAGGCATCTTAGCACTGCTATGACATATTCCAGATGCTGTAGAAGATCTTCTTTTTCTTGAGCCAGAATCAGGCAGTCGTCCAAGTAAGGATAGATTTGGATGCCGTTTAGCCTGAAGTAAGCTATCACTGGAGCCAGAACCTTTGTGAATACTCTGGGCGCAGTAGATAAGCCAAAGGGCAATGCAGAGAACTGATAATGAGAATTTCCAGCTCAGCGCAGATACTTCCTGCAACTTAGTCTGATTGGCACATGAAGGTAAGCTTCCTTGAGATCTAAAGTTACCATCCAGTGATCTTTGCCCAGCAGAGGTAAAAGCTGTTGTAACGTCAACATTTTGAACTTGGGAATGTCCAGATAAGTGTTGAGGATAGATAAATCCAGAATTGGTCTCCACGTGTTCCCCTTCTTTGGTACTAGGAATAGGCGAGAATAAAATCCTAGGCCCCTTTCCGGCACAGGAACTGACTGAATGGCCCCTATTTGGAGCAACAGAGAAATTTGCTTGTGAGCCTCTGTCCTTTGAAGAGGAGGAATGTCTGGCATGCCTTTGAAAGGAGGCAAGGTATGGAAATAAAACCTGTAACCGTGGTGAATAATATCCAGAACCCATCTGTCTTGGGTAATTAAATCCCAATTTTCTTTGAAAAGAGACAGCCTTCCTCCCAAAGGCGCTGCCAGGCGAGAATGTACTGGCAGCTGAAAAGGCAGGTCATTGGGTCTGCTTACGAAAGGACTGACCCCTGCCCTCACCAGAAGTCTGAGCAGGAGAACTCCTGTCCTAGTACAACATCACTCAGCCAAAAGGCTCTTAAATCATCACGCAAGCTACTACTAGAAATCACCAACAGCTACAATAGTTTTGGAGATGCACTACATAGTAATTCAGTGGCACAAAATGTAACTCTATCCCCACTAGCATTCAAAACACATCATCCAAAGCCTCCTTTAAAGACCTCATCAGGCAACATCTCAAGCAAAGTTGGCAGTGCCATGATTGCTCCCCAGGCTAATGAAAGCGGATAAGGTACACATACTAAACCTAGAGTACTTGATGAAGATTGAAAACTATTCTCACAAACACTGGCTAATCTACAATGTATGTACTGTACCTGTGTACTATGTATGTATTCCACCTATGTTCCAAATTTCAGCTGTACACCACAAATCTATCAAGTACCTTTATTTTAAATATTTTTTTGTTTGTTCTCTCCACTGTAACTGTTGATGTGCTGCATACCACTGTAAAAACATGCCTCTTGTAATTTGTGTATCATGTCTAAATGTATCTGTACTTTTTCTATGTGGAGCTTTTCTCCCGGGCCTCTGCTGAAAAGGGGCCTTTTGGCTCAGTCAAACACACCCGGTTAACAAATGTAAAATAAATAACCCAGAGTGCTGAGAAACTCCTGGCTGTAACTGAAGCCAGAGGAAGAAGGGATTGAAAGAAAGCAAACAGAGTTAATGCCTTGGGAGCAGGTAGAGATGACAGCACTGAAAGGTTTGAAGCCTGTACCCTAGAAACACATGATCCAGAGAAGGAGTCAGGAATGATTTCTGGAAGTTTACAGTAAAACCCAGGCTTTGCAGAAGGTAAATAGCAAGCGTAGATGCTGAAGTAAAATCTCTGGCTAAGATTCCTGAATAACAGCTCATTCAGGTAATGGAAGATCTGTATTTCTCAATCTGCAGCAAGCAATCACAGGAGCGAGGCATTTGGTGAAACCCTTGGGGCAGTAGAGAGAGCAAGGGCAAAGCAAAGAACTGAAAATGCTAGGAAGCAACAGAGAAATGTAAAATGCTTGGAAAGGGATGAATAGTTATATGAAGTTAAGCATCCTTGAGATGCAGGGAAACTAGAAAAGCCTGTGAAGCATAAGAGGAAAAGTTTGAAGAGATAGCATCCATACAACAGGAAGGAACCTTCAATAAGGTGTTAAGCTGACAGATCCATAACGGGTCTACAGGTGCCTTCTTTCCTGGAGAACAAGATCATTCTGAGTAAAACCCTTCCCCTCTGAAGAATCAGAATTTCTTTAATAGTTCCTTGAGCCAACAGACCTGAAGTAGCTCTGGAAAAAGGGTAGTTGTTCCTGAGGAGGCTGAAAAGGGGGGACGGAGAGATTTCAAACCAAGGAATACCCTGGCAAATTATGGAAAGAACAAAGGAGTCTTGGGTGACCTTTAACCACATAGGAAGGCACAGGAAAAATGCAGAGGAAGAGGAATATGACTGAGAACAGCAGGCCAAGAATAGCCAGACACCACCTGGTTTGTCAGGAAAAGGAGGTTTCTGGGTAGGAGGAGTTTTAGCCTTAGGAAGAGCTCTTCTACCCTTCTTACTCTTTTAGGAGAGGGCAAGACTGTCTATTAACAAAAACAGGCTTGCTAGGGTAATTCCTTTGAAACTTGGGAACAGGTGAAACAAAATTGGTTTAAAATCCTGCAAGGCCTTACCCTTTTCTTGCAGAATTTAAACACTTCAACAGCAGCACCAAACACACACATTATTCAGAGGAACATCCATCAATTTAGCCTTGATATCATTAAGCAAAGTTGAAGTCAGAGCCAAGAATATCTCCTCAATACAAAACCAAAAGCAGCAGCCCAAGTTGAGGAATCAGCTGTATCATAGTTGTATTTAATGGAATGGTGAGCAACCTGAGAAGACGTCCCTGTTAAGGAAAGAGCGAGCCCTTCTCCTCAGAATCAGGAAGATATGAAATAACCGGACAGGCCTGAGAGAAAAGCAAAAACATATCTGGTCATATGTGTCTGATAGTTCACAGCTCTAAACGCCAGGTTAGCAGAATTATACACTTTCTTAACCAGCCCTCCCATATTTCTGCTGTTTTTGCATCATGGTGGCAACTAAGTAGAAGGCAACAGTTTAGAAAGCTTATCAGAGACAACAGACACCACAGAAGGGTGAGCAAAAGGGCAACGATAAAGCAACTTGCAATCACCAGGTGCTTTACAAAACCTATTAGGTTTTTGGGGTAGGGTTGGGAATCAGGAGTCTGAGAAGCAGTGGAAAAGGCATCGATCAAGGCAGCAAACACAGGAGGAACAGCAGAAGCTCACAGTACCTTTCCTGAACATTAGACATTTGAGTACAATTCCATTTAAAAATTTCATCATTTGGGAAATAGTGTCACCAAAAGAAATCTCCTCAAAAGGACAGTCAGGACTGATAAGACGCTTCTTCCTCAGAATCATAATCTAAGGAGAAGGAATCTGAGAAGAATAAGTCGAGGGATTCAACAGAATCTGCATCATAATCAAATCATGTTCCCTAGGCCTCTAAAGAGGGGTAGAAAACCAAGGGGAGCAGGGACAGACATTCCTGTGGAGGCTTTAGAGCCATGAGGGCTTTAGCAAGACTTGAATGAAGTTTTGCCATTCACTCTGACTATCTTTATGAGAAGCAGAAATATGCTTGTTCTTTTATATTTAGAAGAGGAACTACACCTTTTTTTTTTTTTTGCTTCTTTTTTAATTGGATGACAGCCTTAAAAGTCTTAGGAGACTCTGACCCCAGAGGACATTCAGTTATAGTAGTTAGTATGTCTTCCTTAATACAATCTAAGGAACAACCCTAGGCCCTTGGTAATTATCAGCGCGGTTCCCCTGAATATCAGGCGGACATCTGCAAGCCCTCCATGGATGCGGTAAAACGGATCCATGTCAGCTTTCAAAGCTGTCGCAACAGAGGAATCTGACAAGGAAATCGAACTGTCATCTGGGCTTTCACTAGCCTCAAGACAGATGTCCTGCAGAGGCGGCACAGCTGAAGAATCCGACTGAGCTTTCTTGGATGTCATCTTCGCAAACAGCTGACCCTTGGGCCGGGAAGATCCTTCCATGCTGTCTCTAGCCAACAGCTTAAGTCCCTGGATTCCTAGATTAATAGCTAAGGAAGAAAGCCAACTACAAAAAGTCTTAGGGATAAAACCTTGAAAAATCGCACAAATCGTAGGGAGGCACCTAAGCAAAATAAACACTGCTCATGATGATCTTTATGGGGAATCTGTCTCCCGCACTAGCATTTCCCCTTCCTAGATGACATGAAACCAACAAACAAAATAAGTCAAAACAGTGATAGGAAAAACAAAAAAATCCCAAAAGCGTTTGAATTGGCGACAAATAAGTTCTAAGGATGGTACATCTGGACGTCACCTTTATGGGGTCTATATTAGAACATTGAAGTTTCAAAACTTCAAATGTTCTAATATCGAACCCTATTCAGCGAAAGCTGAAAACATCGAACATACAGAACAGCAAATTTTTTCCTAGGGAAAAATTTGCTGTTCCAAAACACATACAACAGAAGCACACCAAACAAACCGCAATCCACACACATACACCTAAAATCTTACACCTAACCCTACACTAAACTATACACACACCACTATCTACTTAGCTTAACCCAAACTCTAACCCTAAGGTCCGTCACTATCGCACACTCACCTCACCCTCGCCCTAACCCTAACTCACCTACTCCACCCTAACCCTCACTTCCACACAATCACACACTTACCTGACCTGCGCCCTAACCTTAACTCACCTAATCCACCTTAACCCTCACGTCCACACAATCGCACACATACCTAACCCACACCCTAACTAACCTAACCTGCACTCAATCGCACACTTACCTGAACCCGACCCGTAACTTTCCACCACAGGGCTGAAAATACCAAAGCAACAGAAACGTGCAACCAAATTCTTTCCCTAGAAAAGAATTCGGTTTTCTGTTGCTTCGATATTTTCAGCTTTCACTGAATAGGATTCGATATTAGAACCTTTGAAGTTTTGAAACTTTGATGTTCTAATACAGACCCACCTTTATGCCTTATGCCATGCAAGAGGAGCATATGTACGACATACGGAGTACCCATTACAAGCTAAAGGCTTTGGTATACTGATCAGACATTGAGCTGCCCTAAGCAAGGGATCTATATTGTAAAGAATACTGCAACAGTGATGTGGAAGGACATTACGAGGATCCTCTGACTAAATCTGTGGATTTAAAAATCAGTGAAACTGCAAATACCATTCTTATGATGAATTTCAACAAGCCAGAAACTGAATGAGTAAATTACTAAACAGTAGGCAGATAAGTTCATGTATTACATGACTATGTTAATGGAAACAATTTGGAGCAAATCATACTAAATTTAATTAGGGACAGCAATATTTTGTGTATCATACTGACAGGAAGTAGTGCCATTCAGAAAAACAAACACAGTAGTAGCTGTAGCCAAACCTTTAAATGCTCATAAAGCTAAACAGTACTACTACTCCTTATTTTCTCTGTAGACCTTGCATGTTCTCTTTATGAAGTACTAATTTACCATGCAGAAGAGTAAAAAAATATACTACAGTTTATTATGATCTAAAAACACAAGTTGTTCATAGATGAATACTAGGCAAACTACCCTGAAGGGACATTTTTAAGCGTAGCCTATAAGTCAAGACCAGACTCAACCCCTGTATATTGTGCCCATGAGGTGAAAACCTTAACCATTTTGTCAAACCCACCTACAAATCATTCTACTAGGGATTTCACTCAAGTATAACTTTATTTTATTTGCATTTGCTGCCCGGGAAAGTGCACACATCTCCATGGACCTTTTTCAGAAGCAGCCTGAGAGCAGTGAGTTGCTCAAAGTTACAGAGTTAGGCAACACATACGTAGGGAATCAAACTCTGGACCAATGGATCACAGGAAACACATTAACAGCTTCTTAATCCTCTGTGCTCAGAGACAATGTTCAGCTATTCTAAGCAAAACCTTTTACTTATTCATTTCAATATGTTAACCGGGGTAGAGCACTGATCAATTCTGACCAATTTCAGGTCAGCCAGAGTTGTTTAAAGAATAACAGTTACAAAGGTTACAAGACAGTAATTGTACAATCACATAACACTAAGTAAACACAAGATGAAATTTACATACATGGATCCATTATTTAAATGGACTATAGCAAATGAGATAATCTTGCATTTATGTTGACTTTAAATTTCATTTATTTATTTAACATTTGTTAACTGGAAAAGTCCAACTTTTAACAAAGCCAATTTTCAGCGGTGGCCCGGGAAGAAATGATCCAGACGTATGTCTTTGTAACGTGGGAGGAAACCCACACAAACGCAGGGAGGGCAGATTCCGTACAGAAGGCACTCTGGCCGAGAATCTAACCAGAGAACCTCTTGCTGTGAGGCGACAACACTACTACTGCACCACTGTGCAATCTGATGAATGGTTTAAATGGTTATTCAGAAAGTAGATGACAGAGACTGAAAGAAAAGTAAAGTGTTGCATCTAGCTTATATGACTGGATGTGCTGCCAAGTACATTTGGCTTGAATTTTAATACATGTTACAGCAGTCCACAGAGTTTGGAGTAATAACTGGTGTCTAGAGCTATAAAGGGAGATTCCCAAAATCTGCAGCATAGTACTGACAATAAATCATGAGAAGTGTGCAGTTTGATTCTTATTAGATGCATTTTTTTAAAAAAGACTGCAAAGAAAAACAAGATCTAAGTGACACAGTGACAGTAAAAGCAAGACAGCGATGGTTTACTTGAAGTGGGCAAAACAAAAACAAAAAAAAGACTTGGTGCTTGATATGCTCTTTATAGCTAGGACAGCAATCTTGCTTACGGGGTGGGGGGGGGGGCTGCTGCAAAATTTGTCTGAAGATTTATGTACACCTATGGCAAAGGCTCTTTGAACCAGAAAAGTTTATTTATTTGACATTTGTTATAACCAGTTTGGTCCAACTGAGCCACTGGCCCATTTTCAGTGGAGACCTGAGGAGAAAAACTCCAATGCATAGACATACAATATGATAAGTATATTTGAAATAAAACACAATCTCAGAAGTCTTGTGTACTAACAGCAGCAAATAACAAATGGAAACTACAGTATGTAAAGTGAACAGAAAAAAATCAATACACAGCTATAATACTGCAGTAACAATCTCTATGATATACATCTACAGCTTTTAGGCTACACTTTTTTCTTGATGTGGCAGATTTCTGACAAATGGCATAAAACATCATAATTGTGTGAGCGCCTAGTGACATGTAGCTATGTATTTTAATTTCATTAAGCACATCTGCCTACTTATATCATATTTTTTACAATCTTTACTGACTGACTTTTCATAATTTTTGTATTATTTTAACTCTAAATGCTAACCTCTAAACATTTTATATATACACACACCATAACAAAATTCTTTATGTCAGTCAAGGTGAAAAGAATATACTACTCATTTGCTCTGTAGACATTCCAAGTTCTCTTTAAAAGATACTAATCTAGAAGGTGCTGGATGCACGTTTTTCTATAATGCCCAGCCTGTTGCTTTGAGAATACAGCAGTAGCCAAAAGGGTTATTATGGTCCAGATGTGAGCAGGGAGATCTTATAACTAACAGTCAGGCATGCACTTCTGTGGAATATGAATACGCAACAGCATAATGGAGAATGTACAGACTACAGGACATGCCCTTCCAATGCATCTGTTTTAGCAGCAATAAGAACTCTTTCCAGGCTCTGTAAGAATACAGGCTTCAGGAAAAAGACTGAATACTGCCTGTGGGAAGGAGAGTTCATCTCATACCCACTCATGTTTTCAAAATCTGTGTCAATCATTCAGACAATCAAGTTTATTCCTGGACTTAGGGCACAGACTGGGAAGTCAGCTACCCTGGTACCACTTCAAGTGAGGCACCATACACAGTACAACACTGAGTAGACTGTGCAGTTTGGTGGGGCTGAGAGGGCTTCCATCCCCAGAGGCAACTGTATGTAGCCAGTTAAAGAGAGGACAGTGAGGTGCTACTGAGGAAGGCACCTCTGGGCAAAAGAAGTTGAAGACAAGTTTAGTGGATGAACAGCCACATCATAGTCACGCTAAGGCCAGAAGTATAGTGCAGACTTCTGTCCTTAACACTATGGAAAGTGACGTTTCGTTGCAAGTGATTTTCAGGAGTTAATGAAAATTAATAAGTTGGATGAAAATGTCAAGGCCACTAATAAGTGCTTGACAGAAATTGAAGTGCTCAGTCAGCACTTGAACTGTATCCAACTCACAATTAATAAAAATGCACAAGACAAAGAGAGGGCAGTGGCAGCAGCAGAAGTGAGACTGGATGGTTTTGGAACATCAGAATACAGAACTGATCATACTAGGCAGAAAAAAAAATCTGCATAGATGGAGTACCCAAGAGACAGTAAGTCCTTAACTACCTGGAGTTTGAGGCACGGAAATTAGTGGCATGATCGGATTTATGTTTTAATGAGGTTAAGTTAGACAAAGCCCACAGATCAATACATTTTAGGGGGAGGTAAGAGGGTCAATAAAGACATAGTATGTCACTGCTAACCTTAGAGAGATACCCTTAACAAGACTTTGGAGACCAGAGAAGGAACAGAGGTGTACGGATGTAAGAGTTTTTGTAGAACATGATCACACTGTGCCTACTCACAGGAGGAGAAGGGAAATGTATTCCTGTGATGAAGATGTGTAAGAAAAAGGGTATTAAGCTATATACCCTTGGACTACGAAAGTGTTTTCCCTTCATTTGTGAATTCTGTCAGCAACCATGAAGATGCATTACTGGCATTATATACAATATCTCTTCAGTTGAAGGTCACAGTAGGAGTACACCAGGAATATGGTACAAGTTTCTGACAGTTGTTGTGGGGTGACCAGGGAGTTCAAGCATGAAGGAAGACATAAGCTGAGCAGTTTCCATGATTACAACAGCAGTGGCGCTGACAAAGTGTGTTACCATAATCAGAGAAGAATGAGCAAAGAGAAGGAAGGAAGGAATAAGGACAGAACTACATTGAGAGAGAGAGAGAGAGACGCACACATTTAACAGATGTTCTATCTATGTTTATAAGACGTCATGGGTTAATAATGCAGCTGGAATAATTTTAAGTGTAGGAAAAGGTAAAAAGATGTACCTGTAAAACAAAGTGCTAGAGACTTAGTATAGTTGAATATGTGACTATGCAGACTAACTGGGGTTTGCCTGTCAATCACCTATGAAATTTGCAATGAAATGTCACTCTGGATAATGTGTATGATGCAGATTTTCCTATGTGTACTACTTTTTTTTTTTTTTTTTTACAAAAACATCTTCATTAAATTATCACTTATGACATAAGCAATCATACAGCTAAATAAATGAAAACAAACCATGTTGACATAATTTTAGTTGCAAACATTATATATCACTTATAATCTATGCAATCACTGTCAGTCAAACATTACATAGCTCATTCAAATTCTGCCTTCTTTTAAACCTCATTCCTCCTCTGCATGTCATGTTCCCACAATTCCCATTTTTTCTAAGTAATTTGCTCCTACTCTTTTCTAAAGATCCCATTTCCAGTTGATTATCTCTGTTACTATATTCATTACTTATAGTACAGATGGTTTAGACTTTGATTTCCATTTTCTAGTAACTGCTTTTTGGCGGCCACCAAAATTAGACTCCGCAAGGCCTTACTATGCCTAGGCAATTCTGAATCACAGACCAAAAAATAATTTCCAAAGTTATACCAGTTTGTTCACCTAGTATATCTGATACAGTAATCTGCATGGAATTTTTAAAGTCTGCCAACTCATTAGATTGCCAGAAAATATGTTCCCAATCACCTCTTTCTTCAGCATTACACCTCCAACATTTGCTATTTACCTTAGGAAAAATTCTCTGGAGTCTACTTGTGGTATAAAAATTCCAATGTAAAACTTCCATGCAAAGATCCTAAATCCTATAGACTTTGTTGTATATATGGGAGACGTACATATATTGACCACTGCTTTTTTTGCGAATTGTTTATCCAGTCTCTCTTCCCAGTCCTTTCTAACCTCCTCCGATTGATTCTTATAGTTAAAGGAATATTTTATTATTCCTTTAATAGCAGCTTCTATTATAGATTCTACTAAAAACTCTACCAGTACTGGTCTTTCATCTAAGAATTCCCCTATTTCTTTCTATTTGCCTATGCTCTGATATCAATCCTTGATAGGGAAGGCAATCTCTAGCCTGCTGTCCAAATACATTCTTGGTCTCTTACCATTCTATTACATTTCACTCTCCAATTATTTGCTCCCAATACCTTGGCTCTTTTGACAGTTTTTTCCAATAATAGATAATTAGAGAGGGACTTTAAGCAGTACCGCTTAAGAGAAATGTACCCCACTAACAAATTATATTTTAAAAGGGACAATACTACTTTAGTTGACAATAAAGAAGAGATACAAGAAGATGTTATTACTACCAACGATGACTTTAATTATGGTGATATACATAATGGTTTGACTAATGAGGATTCCCCCCCCCCCCCACGTCGCTTGGAAAGGATAGCGAACAGAAATTACAAGAAGAATTTTGCATACAGCCATGTGGTTCAGCATCCCAAGGGTTATTCCTACAGGGGGAGGGGCAGGAACAGATACTGATCCCATCACAAATTGTGAAAGAAGAACATATTATTCATACTTTTCAGGGATTTAATATTTACAATTACACGGACAGACCTATTACTGAAGAATATTTTTCCCTTTTTTCTAAAGGTTTTAAATACGTACCTGCTAAAATCCCTGGCATTGCTGATGGGCTTTTAGATATCCATCTGTATACTAGGAAACTGAACTTTCAGGTCATATTTTCTAAAAAATGATGAGTTAAAAATTCATAAGGGCGGCTTAAAGAAAAACAGTATTTACAATCCACCCCTCCATACACTGATTTACATTTATGAAAAAGCTGTTAAGGAAGATCTATACCGTTTATGGGCTGGCCACAAAAGATTATTTTCTAATTTAAATAAGAAAGAAAAAATACTGTAAAACCAAATCAGGGGAGAGAAGTCTGCTCGAATTGTAACCCCCGATAAGGGAGGGGGCATGGTTATATTTAATTCTAATGATTACATCAACAGTATGCAGGAATTATTATTTAATGAAAGCAACTATATACAAGTATCTAAAAATCAGATACATATAGCTTACCAACGTATAGACAGCTTTTTGGAGAAATATTTATTGGATCAACGTACTGGACCAAGATGTGTATGATTTGTTAGTCAATTTACATCCCAAGGTCCCTGTTATATTTGGTATACCCAAAGTGCACAAGAGTGCTTGTAAACAACCCTTCAGATCTATAGTTTCAGCTAGAGGGTCGAAGACTAATAATTTGTCTATTTTTGTTGAGAGAAAAGTTAAACATATTGTGGAGGGGGGGTCCCACACCTTGTGAAGGACTCTTGGGAATTTTTAGGTCAGCTTAACCAGGATATTTGGAATTCTGATTTAGTCTTTTTGAATACAGATGTCAAGGATTTATTTACCTGCATCCCTAGACAGGAAGGTATGGAATATTTTGAAGAAATCTTATTTCTTGACTCTATTTTGACACATGATGAGGTCACATTAATATGTGAATTGATGGCTATTATACTTGACAACTACATATATTTTGAAGGTCAATTCTATCAGCAGGTTACCGGAGTGGCCATGGGAGCGGTGTGCGCCCTGGTTTATGCATAGTCCTTCTGGGCTGGGAACATCAACATATATTTAACAGTACTTGGTGGACTAATCACATATCACTGTATAACAGATTCCTAGATGATATTTTTATTTTATGGAAAGGGGAAAAGGAAAGAAAATCCCCATTTTTATAAAATATTTAAATAACACTACTCCATTTCTAAAATTTACATTTTCTTGTGACGAGAAAGAAATATCTTATATAGACACTACAATTTCTCACACCTTACATGGCTTTAAGTCTAGGGTGTTTCAAAAAAGTACTTTTTGTAACTAACACTTCTAGTCATCATCCATTCTCGCAAAAGAAAAGTATCATTAAGGGGCAGGCTATACGTATTGCACGGATGACCTCTGATTTGGATGACGTTAGAAACAAATTTATGTTATTAAGGAATATGTTTAATGAAAGGGGATACCCTAGGGACATGGTTGTGTCTATTCTGGACGGGATATATAATGAATGGGGTAAGAATTATAAACCACTTTTAGGGGTGGGGGCCTCATCTCAGGTTTATTCTGGTAAAAAAGTCTCTTTCTCTATATCTGTTAACTATACGCAAGCTTGCATAGTTCAACATAGTGCCTTAACTAAGGACATTAAAAATATTTTACAAAAAAATTGGAGTATTTTTAGGACGAACCAGGAAACGTACCATGCTGTTGGTGACCAACCTTTCTTTATTACCAAGGTAGGGATGAATTTAAAAGAACTAGTAGAAACTCCCAGTACATATAGAGATCATAATATTGGATTTGGTACCAAAGGTTGTGGCTGCTGTCTACAGTGTAGTTAACATTCTTAGGGTATCTAATGTAGTGTTCGGCGATAAAATGAAAAATAACAAATTTTAGACATGGTAATTGCAACACTCAAAGGATAGTTTACTTGGCACTATGTGATACCTGTCCAGGATTTTATGTCGGAAAGACTGAGAGATCCTTTAAACGGAGAATTTATGAGCATATGGATGACTTTAATAATAAAAAAGAGACTAATGCACTGTTTAGGCACTCTTTGGAGTGTAAGAACTTTCATGGTTTTAAATTTGGTATTCTGGACAGTGTACACATAGAGCTCACAGGTGGAGACTGGAAAAACAAGCTGCGTAAAAAGGAACTTCTGTGGCAACTCAGGCTTGCTGCTAACTTCCCCCCTGGTCTAAATGATACAATATTTATTACCCCAGTTCTCAAAGATAGAGCAATAATTAAATAGTGGGGGGTATGAACAATGTGTTTTTGTGTCAAAAACTTTTTTACAACGTATTTAAAAATATTTATTCATAGATTTTTGATACTGTATGATAATACATTAAAGAGTTTTTATAATAAGAATTTATGAATATATAAAAGTTAAGTTTTAATATATTTGGTTTTATTTTTAATAATCTTTATTTCTATTCCACTTTGTTGGTATATGTTTTCAGTATGTATTTAACATACTACTGTAATACGGTCTTTTTTCATTAACTGTTTCTTTAAGAATGTATCATTCATCAACTTTTTAGCCAATCAAATGTATTTGCTATACTATTTAATAATGGTTCTCATTGTGGGCTATAGTTGTGATGAAGTCATTGTCGTTTGATGAAAGTGCTTAACTTTTGAATTGTGCTTTGGTTCTTTCTTATTAAAAGTGGAGTCCTGAAAGTCATCGGGTATGTGTTTTTTGGTTACTAGTGTTTTTTTTTTCTCGCATCCTGGAACTATTGGTTGATTTACTGAGTTTTCCCCAATAAATTAAAGCCTCAGTCTTATCTATTGTCTGTATCATTAACTGTAGTCATCCATATTGACAGAATCTCATTTCCCCATTCCCATGTTGGCTTAGTTCTTAGAACACTTTCTGCTGCTTTATGAATATAACACTCTGTATATTTACTGTTATTCTCTAAGGATATGCATCCAAAACCTCAGTCTCTCCTTATTTCTGAGCTTCCCCCCATTTTGTCATCATACCTTTCCACTCTGTATTACAGACTTCTGCCTGTGCTATGTACAGGACCCTTAGCTGTGTAGCTCTGAAATACCCCTTCAAATTGGGTAATCTCAAAACACTTTGTTCTGCTGGAAGAATCAGTTTATCCCATTGACTCTTGCATCTTTTCCTCCCAGATAATATCATTCAGCTCTTTATTAACTGCTACCCATAACTTCTCCTCTGGTTGATAAAAATATGCCTGACCTGTGTAAAAAACTAAAGGGGCTAAAAATATTTTGACTGCTTGTATCTTGCTATCCAAATCCATAAAACAGAGCTACCAATTACACTGTTTTTGTATTATTTTTTAGTCTCTTTCCACATATCCTTAGCTGCCACAACAGAATCTTTTTAATCCATACAAAGTACTTCAGTTTATCATGCCCCCAAAAGTATAAGTATTGCTGGACCAATTTGTGTGCGGGTACATAGTTTACAGCTACTGCCTTTGTTTTAGCTTCATTACATTTGAATCCCAAAAAAGATAAGAAACCTTCTCAAAATGTTCCACAACACTGAGGTGTCTTTTTCTGGTTTTATCAGGTATAAAAGAATATAAATCTGCAAATACAGCAAGCTTTTCTTGACTACCACACCAATTATATCCTTGAACTTTTGAGTCTCTTATTTTCTTTGCCAATGGCTCTAATACAGTGCAAATAACAAAGGGGAAAAAGAACAGCCCTGCCTGGTTCCTCTGCTCAAACAGAAATTATCAGAAAGGAACCAACCCACTTGAATATTCGCCTCCAAGCCCTCGTATATCCTCTCCTAATTAACCTTATATTTTTAGCAGGGAATGCAAATGCTTCCATTGCCCTACTCAAATTTTCAGCTTATTCTGTCAAATGTTTTCTCTGCATCAAAGACCCACCAACAGCAGTGGTATTTTCTTGCATACAGCTTCCCTCTGGATTATCAATGTTCTGTTAATGTTGTCAAATGATTGCCTCCCCTTCACAAAACCATACTGATTCATATCTATCAAGTTTGGCATCACCTTTGCCATACTTTTAGCTATTACAGACAAACACTTTTTATAATCATGGTTTAAGACTGAAATGGGCTTGTATGAAGCTGGATATGATGAGTCTTCACCCTCTTTAGGTATTACAGCCACCACTGCTTTCTTCCAAAATGTTGGTGCTTCTCCTCCTCTTAAAATACTGAAAACCTTCCAAATCTTTCTTTTTTCCTTCCTAGCTTCCAAACATCCACAGGAATACCATCTATTCCTAGGGACTTCCCAGCAGATTAGAAATACATCAACATTTTTATCTCATTTCCTCCTATCCTGTTAATAATTGAGCCTCATCCACCTCTAACCTGGCCTATTTAATTCTTCCATAAACATTTCCATTTGTCTCTTATCTTGATTTCAGTATTTCTCTGCATTATACAGAATTTCATAAAATTTCCAAAATATTTCTTGTACCTTTATAAGATCTCTTATCTTCCTTGTTATGGGCTCCCAAAAAGCTGGTGACAACCTTTTCTACCTTCTGTTGCCTGAGTCGTTATGCCAAAAGCTTTTGTGCTCTGGAGCTCCATCCATCCATTCAACCATAATCCTTTTTTCTCATTTCTGAACATGGGGTCAGGGTGTCACAAACAGTGACAATCTTCTAGAGCCAGGGTTTACACAGCCCTGCTGCGGTAGTTCTTCCACACCACACACTCGCATCTATGGCCAAGTCACACCACACACTCACATCTATGGCCAATTCAGAGTATGCAATCCATCTACTGTATGTTTTTGGAATGTGGCAGGAAACAGGAGCACCCAAAGGAAACCCATATGAACACAGGGAAGACATGAAGACTCCGCACAAAAGGCACCCCAGCCGAGAAATGTACCAGGGAACCTTTTGCTGTGAGGCGATAACACTATCTGCTGTGCCACTGCTCTGGAGTTAACAAAAAACAGTTGCTTAACAGCAATCTTTCTAAACTCTTGCATATTATCAAGGTAATGCCTTATTTTCTGTTTAGCATTCTGCAATTGCTCCTCTTGTTCTGCGAGATTCCCCATATTCTTACATACTTTTACCTTTGCCAGTCCCTCTAAGTTCTATTACTTTTTTAACAGTACCTCTCTTTCTTTTATTTACACTCTATTTTTAAACTCCACTTGAATTCTGTCCCACTCCCTAGCTATATTTTCAGAAAAAAAATTCTATCTTTTCTAATAACTCAAATAATTTCCACTACTCATTCCTTAAATTCCTTTCTTTTCAACAGATAGGTGGGAAAGAACCAGTGTCTCATTTTTATTTCATTACCCTGCATTTTTATGTTAGTTATTATTGGCGTGTGATCTAAAATGGTTATTGGATGTATATTAAAACTTTCAACTAAATGCACATGTTCTTGTAAAATGTAAGTTCTGTTTACCCTAGCCCAGTTTTTGCATCTTGGGAAATAATATGCAAATTCACTCCAACTCCTACTACTGAATTCACATGCCAAATATTTTCATAAATTTCTTCAAAAATCTACTCTCCTTTGTTACATTTTCCCTTCTGTCCCAAGATACACCGTCACTGCTGCAAATGAAATTGGAGTACCTACCTATAAGTAATAATCCCTGCTGACAGCTCATTAGTTCTCTCATAATGTTATTAAGCTCCGTTATAACAGTTTTAACTGGAATCGAAATACATGCCAGTGTAATCCTCCTCCCGTGCCAGTACCTCTTTAGTACTATAAACCTACCATTATCATCTTTATCCTCTTCTATCACTATTGGATCTTCTCTTGCAATTAATATAAGTACAGTTCTTTTCTCTTGTCCCAGGTATTCCACTGGATAACCATCCTGAAAACCTTAATCAAATGCACATGCTTATTTATCGTCAAATGTCTCACCTGCATCACAGCTATTTGCGCTCCACATTTTTAATATAATTCACTGATCTTTTTTTGTATGCATCTGTGAGACCATTTACATTTAAAGATAATACAGAAAGTGTCATTATGTTAAAAAGTTATTATTCCCACCTTTTATGTGCAATAGCTTTTTTGTTAAGTGTTTAGTTCCAGCTTTTGTGGTACATACATACATACACTGTTTGGCAGCTTGATCTTTTATACAGTTGCTTCTTGTCATATTCATTTGAGCCTATGCCAAATCTTACAAAACTTTTTGTTTTATTAGAAATCCTCAAAAAATAGACCCTCAATATACCCCTAAAACCTATTAAATTAATACTAAAACACAAAATTATATACATCTTCAAATACTGAAGTTTTACTCTCCTAACAGCAACAATTGTCCCTGACTGATAGCCACACTCACAAAACTGGAATAAACTAAAAGGAAGGTTATCCAAGCTAACACGCATGGTACAGCCCACGCTTCTATTAAGTGCTGTCTGATTTTGTCTTCTTTTTTACTATCCCAAAATAGGAAAATACTAGCACTTCAACACTTTTACAAAACATTATCTCCTAGCCATTGAAAGAAAACCACTGAAAGAAAGAAATGTCTTCTATTTTTACTGCTCTTTATCAGATTGCCTCCACGGAGACAAGAAAACTAGACACACAGATGCTTCGACAATCACTCATTTATTTGCTAGAAGAGAACTTTTTATCACATTTAATTCTTTTTATTTCCATTCTCTTAAAACGTGTTACTAGATCAAGCCAAAGGCCTTAATCCAACCATTCCCCTATGCAAGAGTAAGAAAAAGCACATCAAATTTTCTACTATCATGCCCTTTTGACCAGACTTCTCTCTTTTTTTTTTTTTTTACACTGCATTGCCTACATTTCTTAAAACTGAACAAGGAAAATAAAACATGGACACCTGTTTAGATTAGTATCCCAGTTATACTCAAAAATAACTGAGAAAGGTTTACCTTATAGCATGTAGACTGTATTATGAATTGTAAAAGCACTACTGTTAACAAAATTTTGTTTTACTTAGTTAAAACTCATTCCACCCTCTTCCTCTTTCCTTAATGTTCTTCCAAACATTAATGACACAAAGTAGGGCATATGCTTTACAGTCCCCTAGAAGTTTAACAAAAATCAGAAAAAGTCCAATATTTCCAGGTTGTTTTGTTCTGTCACGCTTCACAAATATAATTAATGGTTTGTAATCCCAGATTTATTTGTCAATTTCTGACTTGCTGGTTTTATTGCTGTTGATCAAAATCTCCCAAATCCAGTCTCTGCTGCATTTCCAACATACTTCTGGTTCTAAGAGTCAACTCTTGTGCTTTTTTCTCTCTTGCAAGCATTTTCTATTGAAACACTGGGCAAGGTTTATTTGGCACAGGCTCTGTGGGTTTATTACCAGAAGTACAAGGAGCAGAATCTCCTTCCATTTCATGGCTCACTTTTTGTTGGACAAACATCTGTATTTTCTCCTTAGCATGTTCTACATCAAAAAATGATTTTTTTCGCTCCAGGAAAGAATATTCTGAAAATAGCTAGGTACAGCAGCTTGAATCTCAGTCCTGCTTCTTGACACTCCCTGATTAGTGGAATAAATTTACTTCTCTTCTGCCTGGCATACAGTGAGTAATCATTTTCCACAAACACTCTGTCTCCTACTTTTAGTACTTTGTCCATCTGCCACAGTTTTGTCAGAATCAACTTCTGTTGGTAGGATTGCATCTTTACTATTAAAGGTCTAGGTTGCTTTCTCATGGCCAGGTATGGAGCATACACAGACAATGTGCCCTTTCAACTAGTCCAGTTGCTTATTTGAACTTTCATAAAATTAATAGTCTATTCCTTCCAGCTTCTCTGCTACAGCAGAAAATCAAGTTTTCCCTATGTGTTCTGTCCTCTAATTCTACTTTCTGAAACTTACCTTCTTGAGCAGTCTCATATTCACACAGCTTTCTCTTCATTCCATTCTCTGACTTTTGCACTTGTATCACCTAATCTGAATATATGTTGATAATTTCATCCATTTTATTCAGCCTTTTGTTATCTGGAGTTGATGTACTGTTTCAGTGTTTTATTTTTTTAATCAGCTCTGAGTACCTTTGACTTATTTTTATCCTCTAGGTTACTGAAAGTCATGTCTTGCACCAAAGCTGGAGCTTCCACTGCTTTGGGAATAACAGCTGCAGAATTCTTCCCAGTCAGCACTTTTCCTTACTTTTTGTGATTGATTTTCTTTCAAGTTGTCTGAATTTCTTTTTTGCTGGCATATAGGCAGTGCACGTACTAGCCAGTTACTAAAATTTACCCAAAGATATGAGTTTACTCTTCTGAGTTTTGGTTTTCACACTGGGAGAGCTGAACTTATCTCTTACTCAATGTGCAGCCATAATGGAAGCCATTTGTGCACTACTTTTGGTTACTTTCTGTGGATATATTTACAGCACTGACTCAAACTGCATTTCTGATTTCTGATCAACTGTGTCACTGTCTGTGTTATTTGCAGTTTGTGTCTGTTAATTTTTGTCTTCAAAGTTACGGCTGACTGCATTTTAGACTCAATACTGTGCTGTTTGGGTATTTTTTTCAATGAATTTGTAGTCAAAAAGCATACAACTAACGTACACATTTGTAAGTGCGAGTTCATACCTCTCATCTGTCCAAAGTTTCACAGAATGTCCAGATTTTTGCCTCATTTTTGTCTGTTCCTCAAAAAATTTGTGTTTGTCTGCATTTCTGAGGCAAATAAGTGAGGACTGATGTCACTAATTAATGACAAGCATTTGAAGTTCAGACTTCAAATCCTTCACAAAATGCATGATAACACATAACCATTTATTGTAGGAGTGAGTATGTGCGTGTGTGCCTTCCGTGGAAGGTCGGGCGGCGGGCTGGCAACTCAACACTGTAAAACTCAACTGCCAATCATGAGCGGACAGGCGATCCACTGTGGCAATCTCTAACCGGGAAAGGTCGAAAAAAGAATGAAAGCAAAATTTTAAAATTGTCCCTAATTTTGGGGATCTGTCCACCTATCATACACACACACACACACACATACAAATATACATAAATATATATAAAATAACCGCACAATTGAAGAATTATTACTATATTATAAAAAACTTCATAAACATACTGTAATAAATCCGACTGCATTAAATCATGAAATAATGGAGAGGCTGACACTGAACGGATGTTTGAGCTTTCATTCTTTTATGGATATAAGAACTTCTCAGAATAAACAGGAATTAACATGAAGACACTATATACAGTACAAAATATTAACGTGATAGTACAGTATCCAATAAACTGTACATGTTAATATTCTTTGTACACCAATAATATGCTTAGTACATTTTGTAAAAAATCCAATGGACTGTGAGGAAAAAGAGAGATGTAAAAGTAACTAAGGGTAATAGTTAAGAGCATTGCAAAACAGTTCATGATATCAAAAGAAGAAGGTGTAATGTCATCAACTTAAAATCATATATACATACAGAATGACTTGTATATACATGTAATAACATGTACTGATTTAAAAAATAATTAATCATACCACTTAAGAGCGCATTTAATATTAACATTATCATTTAGTCCAGGAAAAATGTCAGCGCCCAACTGTAATTGGCAATTTAATTCTCTAACTTCTAAGAATAACTCTGGATCCCCAAAAAATAATTTCTCTGTTCCAGTACTAAAAATTGGAACTTGTTAGAGTTGATACACATGGTGCTATGTCTGGCTAAAGCATTAATGCAGTTTACAGCTCTAATTACACCTAGATGTTCCTTAATCCTATTAGATAGCTTCCTGGCAGTTTTCCCCTCATAGAAGGTGCCACATGTACTACACACACTAGCACACACTTGACTGGCAATCATATTTGTTAAGAAAATTCACTTAAAATCCACAATGTGTAAAAGTGAAATTTTGACCAGTGAGAACGTAAGGGCATACTACACAAACTTTACAAGTGTACATGCCTGTAATACCTGTAAGGACACTTGGTGAGTTAACAAAGAATGGTGTGCCTCTATTTTCCAGGTGTTTGCAAATGTTCTTAGACCTTTTAAATGAAAAGGAAGGTGTAGTGCCTAACACTCTAGTGTTCATATGTGTGTCTGATACAATGACCCAATTATTAAAAATAATCTGTCTGATCTTACACATGTCACGAAAAATAGGCAAAGAGAAACTAAATGTTTTACTCGTATTGGAAGCATTATTAGAAGTCGGATGAAACCCATAATATAATACAGGAAGGTGTTTGCCTCGTATTCTTCAGATGTTTGCAAAAAA
>NC_056747.1:337456147-337568399 GCF_019279795.1 Protopterus annectens | reverse complement strand
GGGCCCCCGGGGTTAAAAGGAAACAAAAACCAAAAAAAAAAGTTTTCCCCTTAAAACCAAGGGAAAAAACCAGAATGCTAAAAACATTTTTTTCAGCTGTCTAACCACAACCAACTACAAAGTAAACAGGAAAACACTGGAACCTCCCCTTGTGGTAAATGTAGCTGCTGTCCCTGCATCCAAAAAGGGAATACACTGCATATTAAAGCGATCAATCACATCATCACCCTACATGAGAGCTTCAATTGCAACAGCACTAATTTAATGTATATCTGCCTTTGCGCACACTGCCAAGTCTATTACATAGGCATGACCACTAGGAAGCTAAGCGATCGAATAAAAGAGCACTTCCAAGCAATTAGAAGGGCTGATGACACAAATGTGCTGGCGAGACATGCTAAAACTTGTAAGCTACCTCACTTGTTCCATTTTGCCATTTTAGATAAAGTATGCACATTTAGTGAGGATTCAGTTACACCACTAGAAGTGAAAGAGCTTAAGTGGCAAATCGAGCTCAGTGCTGACACATCCCCAGGGCTCAATATCAAATGTCTGTTAAAACAGATCAGTTAAATAAGACACTTCATGCATTTGTCATAATGTATTCTGAAAAAATCTATTTATATGACATGTAAAAATTGTCCTACAGATTTCTGAAGAAGTTAGAATAAATACCAAATAAACAAACAAAAGCACTTAAATCTCTAAACTGCCTCCCAGCGTGGTCCTTTCCTAGATTAGCCAGACTATGTGTTCATGTCTTTTAATATATATATATATATATCTATATATATCTATATATATCTCCACCCAACTACACTGGTGCACGCACGTAAAAATGTTATATGCACAGACCAAATCAGTATATTCCACACGAACAGGTCCAACATATAAAATCACCTTATGACAGTTCTAGGTGAATAAATAACAAAAAAATCTCACTGATAAACTTTTAATAAAGAATAAGAATGTAAATGAAGGTCTTCCCACAACGCTACAGGAACAAGTAATCCAGACACATACTGGTTTCGCCCCCTGGCATCATCAGTGTGTTAGTACAACCATGTCTTGCTTCAGTTTATATACTTTACAGTTTTTAAAGTCACACTCCCATTTAAATAATCAATATTAAACTAAGATGCATATAATATCTTTACAAAAGAAACTGAATAATAATTAATAACATAAAAAAACCTTTGCATATACACAAACTCATACAAAGGTTCACAAATATACATCAATTTAACAACAAAAATATATCTGGTATATTAATATATCAAATTCTTAGTAAGCCATATGTGCATCACCAATACTCAAACACATATTAAACAGTAAATCAAGCATACTCATTTAAACCAGGCCTATAGATAGCCCCTAAATTGACTATCCATAGTTCCTCCTCCTTATCCAAAATCCTATGCTTTTCAGTCTTAGACGGATCCCTACCCCATACTACATCAATCCCAATGAAAACAAAGTGAGCTGAAGCATGTTTCAATTTATGCTTACACAATGTACTTCTAGATCTTCAATTTATATCACTTAAATGTAGTGCTATACGACTTTTAAAAGTTCTAGAGGTCTAGCCTATATAAAAGGCCCCACACACTGGCAGACCACCATATAAACTACCCACTCCATCGGACAGTTGATAATACATCTAATGTCATAGACCCTAGAGAGGTATTAACAGAAGTAGATGATCTACATTTAAATATAACCTTGCAGTAAACACAATCACAGCAACAGTTACAGCCTTTCAAACCACTTCCCATTTCTTTACTCTTGGCAATATCCATTTTCTTATACCAGGAAAGAAATTCTCCAACATTCCTGTCCCATCTACAGCTATAGGAACTGTAATCACCTAGACATTGCTGAAAGAAATCATCAGATTTCAGAATATGTCAGTGCTGATCTATAACTTGTTTAATCTTGAAACTATTCGTTCCATACGTGGTAACTAATCTAACACTGGATTGTTGTGGCTTAACAGGTTTTGGTTCAACCTCCCAGGTATGTACTAACAAAGAATCTCTCTTTAAATTGAGAGCTACATTTTTCTCCCGAACTATATGGGATATATCATATCCCCTTCTGATGAACCTCATACCCATTTTCTCAGCCTCAGTTTCATAATTATCGTCTTGGGTACAGATACGTCTTAATCGCTGAAACGGAGCCTTAGGTATATTAGTCACCATGTGTTTAGGATGGCAACTACCAGCCTCTAATAAGGCATTCTTTGTAAAAGGTTTCCTATATAATCCAGTGATCATAGTTCCATCTATGGCCTTGGGAACATGAATATCTAAAACATCTATGGTAAAATGTTCTATTCTATCAATACATTTCAGGCCAAACTCAATAGAATAAGATAATTAACAAACAAATGCCAATCTCCCAAAGAACCTGACAAAATGCCCCAACAATCATCTAAATAATGTCGCCACATCACCAGATCATTCTTAAAAATGTTTTCACTATACACCAAATTCCTCTCTAAATAAAAAACATTATGTTCTAAGACTAATTTCACTAATATTAGTAACCACTCACAATGTTCAGGTGACTATATCCCAGATTCAGTCAGCCAAAATATAACTGCTGTCATGCCCCCTTGATGTGGAATGCTTGTATATAGCGATTGTACATCTAAAGTACAAAGGTAGGAATCATTAGTCACCTGTAAATCATTCATTAATCTTAAAAATTCACTAGAATCTTTAATTCTTGCTCTAACCAAAGATAAAAGTGATTTTAACTGATATTCCAAATATATATAGAGATGGGTTCTGTTAATAAACCTCATCCTGACACTATGGGTCTACCTGGTGGTGAAAAAACATTTTTATGGATCTTAGGATGTATACAAAACAACTGTGGTTTAGGATCATCAACAACCAACTCTTTATAAATAGAATCTGTAACATAGCCCCCAGTTTTGTATTGCAAAAGTACTGCATCAATCATATTTAAAATCTACTGTAGTGTCTGTAGGTAAAAGATAATAATACATAGCATCTTTCAACTGTCTCATAGGTTCCTTAGTATATTCATTAATATCCCACACCACAGCAGCACCCCTTTTGTTGGCCTTAAGAACGACCAGATTTTTATTATCCCTCTATTGCATCAGGCTCTGACATTCCATCTTTGATAAATTATTATTATGACGTTTAAATATTTCTCCATGTTTAACATGTAAATCTTTCAATACTGCTTCCTCAAACAGTTTTACCCTAGGGTGATAAGGGGGATTAAATGTAGATTTTTTTTTTACCTTAAAACCCAAATGTTCAGCATGTACAGTATCACCCTTATTATTAAAGAAATACTATAAATTTAAAGTTCTACTAAAGTTCTTAACGTCAACACAAGCATCCTATTGTGACACAAAATGCGATGGAACATAACTTAACCCTTTATTCAGTATACTTTTTTCACCATTAGTCAATATAGTAGTTAAATTCACTAAAGTCATCTCCATTTTCCAGCACTTCAGTATTATTATTAACTGAATTAACATCAACAGCACCATGACAAAAAACAGCATCAGGGACTAAATCAACATCAATATTTCCCACTTTTTTAATATTTTTGTCAAGTCCCTGCAAGTCTTTTCGATGATATCCATTTTTGCGTCTCTGGTGTTTACGTCTGCCTGTTCTCCCTTTTGCCTTTTTATGTACTGAAGAGACTGATTCTAAAATATCCCTAGTATCATTATCTGTATCTGTACTGAATGCAATAGAAGAAAAGTCAGATGCACTAGAATCAGTTGATAAATTGGAACTATGGGCGGTTTTCAATATTGGTCTCCTCCTCTTTCTTTTCCCATGCACACACGGGTCTACTTCATAAGACTGAAAAAACAAAAGACTGAATCCCAAAAGACTGAAAATTAAAAATACTGAATGATGGAATTTGCACCTTCTCCACTGTTGTGCAATCTTGGAGTTGGTATATATAGTTAGCAGGGGGTATGGAGGGCCCAACCCCCCACATGAGGGGCGAAGTGGGGCTTGTCCCTGAATTAAAAATGTGTTCAATATTTTTAAATTTTATTCTTTTAGTTCATCAGTCTTCGGAAGTAGACTATACACACAAAGAAAATCGCTGCATCTGGCTTTTTCCTCAACTTACCTAAGTCTTCATATTTATGAATTTTATCAGCAGTATTGTACTTTCTATTGATAGCCTTAGGTGGTCTCATGCCAAGGTTCCATACAACCTTCATAGGTTTTAGAGACTTGCACACAGTCAACAATGTCAGGAGTTAGATATCTGTTTTTGAGCTCCTTTACCATATGGAATTATGATTGCGGAAAATTAGAACTCTAAGAAAAACTCAAGACAATGTCATAATTATATAAAAATAAAAAAGCAATTGTGAATTAAAACTCCTAAAAAAGGCTAACCTCCCTCCATCCCCCTGAGTAATTTGTCAGGTTATAATAACCATGTACAAAATGACAAATTACTCTGGGTGATGGTAGGTTGGCACTCTTTTTGTTAATCCTTCACTGGACCTTCCCCAATGGGACCTTCCCCAATGGCTGCATTATATTTACCCAATCAGATAATTTGTTCTTCAGGGGGAGACAGCCACACATTCCCAGGCTAGGTGACTGCCTACAACCAATTAATTCTTATCAGCACCCACCTGTTCCCCCCTCTGGCAACAGCTGAGTAGTAGGGAGTAGATCAACTCCCAGGTCCACTAGGGCAGTCTGCACTCCTTCCCAAGTCCACACTGCACCCTTGTGGCAGCACTATTTGCTATGCAGCTGGTGATAGCCTGAGTTTTGTACTCTCTCTGAGCTACATGCATCTGCATATTGGCAGCAAATACTCCTTTGGTCATGCTCCACTGGTGCCAGGCTCCACCCATGTGATGAGCCACAGCTGCTTCCCAACCAAAGAATGGAAGAGCCAACAGCAATGTTTCCCTCCTGTTCTTCCCTGCTAGCTCCTACAAGTGCCCTTGCCACTCATCAAACTTAGATCGCCTGTGTCCTAATCAGGACTTTATCCCTCTAAGCCACAGAGCTGGAAAAAGGCATTTTTAACATTACAGTGATCACTGTTTGAAGATCTACTGTTATGGCAAGCACTCTGACATACAACCTTCTTCAGAAAGGGTCACTTGTAACAATATGGGTAGGGTTCTAGAGTACATCAGAACCAAGGAAGAGGGACAGTTACTTGATTTCCTGTAGGCCTAGCTATTCCAGATAATGCCCTATCACTAGGTTATCCAACTTCTAGTGATTGAAGACCTGCTCTGAAGATAAGGTGGCAGCTTCTAAAATGTCATTTTGCAGAAACATTTCTGAAGTACGATGGTGACCCTGCTGAAAGAGCTCTTAATGCGTCTTGAATATGTTTAGTATTGTTGTCGTAACAATTACCATGCAATTGGTCAATCATTTAGATAAAATCTGATTACTGACCAATCAGATTTCTTTCTCTTTCTTGAACACAAACAACTTATCAGTCCTGACTTCTTTGACTCTCTTTCTGTAAAATTCTATTTATCCGTGTAAATCCAGCATATGCAAGTGTTTAGGAGCAATGAGAAAAACAGGATAGGACAGGGATAATGTATCACTGAGAAATGCACTGCCTAACCAATCAACTGCCTAGTAATAACTTGTGAACCCTTGTAAGAAAAGCTTGAAGCTTTCCATTCTTTATTTTACAACCTTCTTTTTTTAAATTTTTAACACCCTCATTTGATATTTCCTTAGTTTACTGTAATTACTTTACCCTCCTTAATCTGTTTTTTTCCTCTCAATTTTATTCACCTTTGACAACTATGAAAACAATAACATATCCACAGACACACAAACTAGTGGCTGAAAAAATAAAAATTTGCAACAGTCTACCACAATCACAAAATTACATATCCTGATATCTGATTAAAAATGTCTGAAAAAAAGTACAAGCTGCTATATAGAGTAAGTAATTCAGGTGCTTATGTGGCTAGAGTAAAACAGTACAAGCATTCTTTGAAGTAACAACCTGTGCCACAGCACCAAAAATGGTGAGAAGAACTGAAGAAGAAATCTCCTAACAATGCTGCTTATTAATAAATCTCCTGTGCACTTATGAAGGTCCTGTAGAACAATGGCACCAGACCTGTTAAAGCCTTCATAGAGAATACCGATCTGATGAAATACTGACAGGGATGAAGTTACAGGTAAGGTAGGCTTAATGCAAATGCGATGACTTCCTATTACAGTGACTCTCCCCAATGATGAATAATGTTTCAACATGTAGACTTAACAAAGCAATCCTACATAAAAATAAAAATACAGAATAATAAAACTCAGCTGTTCTTCAAATTCTAATAACAATAGACTTCCAAGATGGCTGTACAATGACAGGTTGAATTGAACTCTACAAGTGTAAAGACAGAAAAAGTAAAAAGCCAGTGAAACTTTAGGTTGTGGTAAAATTCAGTCAATGCATAGTAATTACACTGCCTAGGTGCCAGCAAAGAAGATATCTAGAGAATCTGAGAAATAAATAGAAAAGAAGAGAAAATCTGACTAGGAAGAATCATGCAGCTGTTCAGCAAAAAGCAGTTCAAGTTTCAGCTTTGGTGTAACAGATGGCTTCCTGCAATTTAGAGGGGCGATATAAATCAAAAGCCCTCATAAGTGTTTAAAATAAGTAAAACACTGAAGGAATATCAACTTAAATAACAAAAGGCTAGTTAAAATAAAAGAAACTTCAGCTATTGAGCTGAACTGATAAAACTGTAAACATCAGAGTGTGAAGTGAAGAAAAGCTGGCTGAACATGAAGCTTCCCAAGAACAGCTGTTTAAAAACAGTATGACGGAGCACACAAAGGCAACCTGAGATTTTGTGTTATACCAGAGAAACTGGAAGAAACAGTTTGTATTAATTTTACAAAAACACAACTAAGCAACTGGACTAGTGTTTCACAATAGGATTTGTTAATTTTAAGGCCATATCATGTGCATACTTCATACCTGGCCATGAAAAAGCAGCCAAGACCTACATTTGTAAATATGAAATTATACCAGTACAGAGTTACTCCTGATAGAACAGTGACAGAAGAGAAAAGCATTAAAAATAGAAGAAAACAGTGTTTATGAAAAATGGCTATTCACTGTACACCAAGCAGAAAATAATCACATTTATCCCAGCAATCGGAGAATGTTGAGAGGCAGGTGTGAAATTTAAGCTACTCTATCCAGCTGTCTCCAGAATATTTTTTTACCCTAGAGGATCAAAGACATTGTGATGCATAGTGAGCCAGTAAGCAGGCAAGGACTCTGCATCTCAATCTTCTGAAAACACAGCTCACAGATGCACACTGCCATTGCAACCTTTTTTATTGTTTCAAAAGAAAAATGCTTCTAAGACAGAAGAAAAACACAGAAAGAAGACCAGCAATACTAAAAATGAATAAGCAGGACACTATAAAACATTAACCATAGTGAATATAAAAACAGACATGTGAAATATGGCTTTGCAAAAAAAGTGGCAGAGAAAGAGTGGGATTTTGTTGACTTGGATAAATGTGTGGATAAACTGTAAAGTATATATCCCACTTTATATCATCAATGTCTATGACGCTGAATGGAATGAAGAAGCAACTTAAGTAAAAGAGTTTTTGTTCCTATAAACATTTGATGATGTAAACTATATGTTACATTGTAAAGCAGGTTTCTATAGTGTGAGCCAGTGGTATTTTAAATGTGATGTGGGGAGAGTTTTATCAGTGATTGCTATATGTGTTAAAGATATTTACGCAAGAAAGTACTTCTTAGTAGCAATAAGATACTTAGGCTTTATACTGTAACAAGTAAACAAAAAAATGGCTGTACAAAAACAAGTTAATATTAATATAATGATTTGATCTTGAGCTGCTGGGATAGGCATAGTGTGTAAAAGTTTACTGTTTGTATTGCATGCAGATTTAAGATGATTTCTCCCGTTTTTGCAAGGGTGGATATCTACATTAATATCCTTAAATTAAGCTACAGACAAGTTCTTTATGCAAACAGGCTTGAAAAATATGACAAAACGATGGAAGAAGGTATGAAAATATTAAGTTTGTTGCACCTGCAAAGTTATTTTTTTCTGTTTGCAAATATTCTCAGTGGAAGTCAAGAAGCCTGCATGCAGGTGCAAGCAGTTGGTTAGGGAAAATCAGTATAATGTGTTCTAAGTGAAATTTACAAAGATTCTTTCCTGCATCTGAAAAGTTGCTAGGTATTTTTTTCTCATTGTTGACTGCTTTCAGCTGGAGATTAGCTGTCTGCAGGTACAAAGAATTAATCTTGAGAGTTCTGTCTCTTTGCCGAGATAAATGCAAGACGCAAAGGCACAATGGCAAGCATTTCACTGAAAAATTCTGAAAGTGTGTGAAGTGGCTAACTTGTAGCCATCCCAGTATCCTTATTATTCAAATGCATTTAAAAGTACACTGCATAACTTAGTTTATTTAAAGGTAGCCAGTGCACTTTATTCCTAGGTCTAGAAGTTAATCCTCACTGAAAGCATGAATGCTGTTTTTCACATCTGGCATATGAATAAAGATAAGGAAAGAACACTGAGCTATCAGTTTAAGTGAGAACACAGGTAGTAACATGCACTTTAGCAAGGGAATACCTTCATTTTAGATTAGATAATGACTGTTGGTGCTGTTATTGATGTGGGACAAATGCTCTTATCTGCATGGTAAACTATTTATTGATAATATACAGTTTTGTTCATAGGTTGGTACTAGGCTATCTTCCCGAAGGCCCATACAAGCCTAGCCATAACCATTCCCTGGCTATTTCTTCCCACACTATTTACTTCCTGGACCCCTGTCTAGCAGGGCGACTGACATGATCCCCGGGGTGAATTTCCTTTCTCCCATCCAATCGTCAAGGTTCCTTTTGAAGAGGGCCAAAGAGGCACTCTGCTCGACATGTATGGGCAGTCTATTCCAGAGTCTGGGGAGTCTCTGGGTCAGGAACCTATCCCTCCAGCATGTTTCGTTTATTGTGATGACAAGGTTTAGATCTCTTGGATTGGGATTTCTTTAAGTGTATCATGTCCAACAGCTCTGGGTTTGACATGGCCTTGTATGTTAAGCAGAGATCACCTCTGAGTAGTTGATATGCGACAGAGTATAACTGGAGTTCTTTAAGGCGGTCAGCATAGGGCATCTGCTTTAGGCCTGTGAATCTTTTAGTGAGGTATTTCTGCAGCCGTTCCAGTTGTTGTAGATGTATTGAGAGGTACATACCAAATGGGGCATTGTATTCTATAATGGGTCTAATGAGGGATGAGTACAGTGGGACAATGACCTCCTTTTTTCTGGATGAAAAGCCCTTAGTGATGAGGTGTGCCACATAGAAGGATTTCCTGACTGCTGTGGCGATATGGTTATCAAAGGTGAGACCACTGTCCACCTGTGTCCCTATGTCTCCTATCACACTTTCGGTGTTTAGTGTACTGCCACCTATGTTCACGGGTACATATTTTTTTCCCAAAGGGGATAACTATGCATTTCTTGGCATTGAGCTTGAGGCCATGGCTCTGGCACCAAACATCTGTTTCTGTAAGGCCCTTTTGTAGAGTATCCACACCATTTAGAGATTCAGTACTGGCTCCCAGTTTGCAGTCATCTGCGAACATTGTTAGCCAGAGTCCCTTAGTATTGGTCTGTGCTTCAGAGAAGTAAATGCCAAAAAAGAGTGGTCCCAGGACTGAACCCTGAGGAACTCCACTTGTCACTTGTCTGAGGCTGGATTTGGAGTCCATTACTTTTACAGTGTGGGTTCTGTCAGTAAGCCAGTTGGCAACCCATCAAGTGACGTAGGGATTAATGCCCAGCTTAATAAGTTTATCTATGATTCCAGAGTGGGGGATGGTGTCAAAGGCCTTGGCAAGGTCCAGAGAGGCTGTGTGGACCGCCTTACCCTCATCCACGGCTTTGGAGACTGATTAGAAGAAGTCAACCAGGTTCAGGAGATAAGATCGGCCCTTCACAAACCCAAACTGGGTGGAGGTCCAGTGTTTGAAGGTTGCCAATGTCTTTGTTTATAAGTTCCATGATAATATGTTCCATGGTCTTGCAGATCAGGCTCATCAGACTGATGGGGCAGTAGTTCCCAGGATCCAAGGTAGATCCCCCCTTGTGGAGTGGAATAACTGTAGCTGTGCGCCACTCAGTCGGCACGAAGCCTGAGGTGAGGCTATGATTAAACATGACACTCAGGTGAGGTGCCAGTTCATTTTGTAGTTCATGTAGTACACAGCCCGCCCCATGGATGCTGTACTCAACTTTGGAGAGTGCGTTTCTTTACCTGTGTGGCCATTATTTGGCAATCTTCCAGTATTGAGACAGGCCATTTAGGGGGTGAGAGGGGGGTGAAGTTGCCACTGAATCGATCTGCCAGGATACTGGCAATATCCTTGGGATCAGTATACTTAATGCCATTCTGTTGTAGCTCAGAGCAGATCTGAGCACTGCCATTGTCTTGACATAGTTACAGAATGCCTTGTGACTGTCTTTGGAATCTTTGGCAATTTTATTTTCGCAACTAGCTCTGAAGGATTTTGAGGGATCTCAGCTTCTTACTGAGGCTGGTAAGGGAGTTTTTTGCATCTTGGGATTTTCCTCTTTTCTGCAACAGTTTCTTCCTTTTGTTGTAAAGTTTGTTTATGGCAGGGGATCACCAGATTGGCTTCATTTTTTGGAGAGCATCTTGGTTCTATTTGGGATGGCACAATTCATGCATGAGTGGATGTGCTCGTACAGTGTCTTAGCGTAGGACTCAGCAGTTGAACTTACAGTTCCCATCTGCATGGGTGTCATAAAATTTGTCACTTCTGACTTAAGTAGCATGAAGTTGGCTTTGGATAAGTTTTTTATGGAGGTTTCCTTACTGGGGGGGTGGGGGGGGATGTGGATGTTAAGGGTGATTAGCTTATGGTCTGACCTGACCAACGAGAGGGTGACCATAGGTGTGGAGCATCGATTTCCCATGTTGGTAATGACCAGGTTTAGGATATTGGAGCCCCTGGTGGGACAATGGATTAGATGATCCAGGGCGTTGGAATTTATGAATTCCAAGAACCGTTGGGCAAAGGTGTTGGTACACGGGTTTTCCCAGTTAATGGCAGAGTAGTTGAAGTCACCCAGTATTAGGGTGTTGGTTGTATCTTAATATTTTCCAGTATGTTTAGAAAGGTGTAGATGAATCTTGGAGCATGGTGGGGGATCTGTAGCAAGCTACAATTTGTATTGCAGTCTTACCTAGTGTTAGTTGCACCTGTAGAATTACAGACGCATTGTGTTGGGTAACTATCCTGCTGGTGTGAATATCCTTGGTGAATATCAACACTCCTCCACCTTTACTGTTTCGATCCTGGTTTGGTGGCCGAAAAGTGTGGTAAGAGTTGTAGCCTGGTATTGCAGGGATGCTCTCTGTAGCCTTGAACCAGATCTCAGTTACTGCACAGATATCGATGTTCTCCATTTTTAGGAGTGCCTCAAGAGAGTGCATTTTGAGGTTTAGACTTCTAGCACTGAGTAGCATTACCTTCAGATTTTGCATGCTTGTACCTTTTACGGTGGTGGTTTTGTCCTTTGAACTTTGCCTAAAAAAGGCACTATAGGGGTGGCAAGAACTTTAGCCAGTAACCTGAATCCCAGGGGCAACAGGTGCAGACCATCTCTGGAAAAGCATCGTGGTCTTGTCGATCAAGTTGTCCCAGGCAGACAGATATTGGACCCCCTTTGAATGACACCAGAAGCTTAGCCAATTGAAGTCAATCATTTTGTCCTTATATTGTGGTATCATTCTGGGCGAAGGCAGGATGCTACTCGGGGCTAGGGTCGTACCTGCCTGGGCCACATGATCCGAGAGCTCTTTCATGTCTCTTTACATGTAGTCCAGGGAAGTACGTCTCAAGTCATTCACTCCAACATGGACAATGACAGTGTCATATTTGTACCTGTTGTGGAGTGACTTGAGTGCATGTGTTATGTGGCAGATCCTGGCACAGGCAGCTGACTGTAATTTTCTCCTTGTTCAGCTTGGTGAGTGGGACATCAGTGTGCTGGACTACAGAGTCACCTATGACTAAAGTTTTAGGTACATTGTCTTGCCTTAGGGGCTGTTGCTGGGTGGCACACTGGTGTTGTGAGCTAAGTGACACTTTGGTTGCGATTGGTGTTTGTTTGCGTTTCAGCTTCGGAGGTCCTTGTTGCTTGGGCAGGTTACAGTTAAGAGCCTCCACATATGTCGATTTAGTGTTGCTATGTGTGGGTGTTGGTGGTGTGGGTTTAGAAGGGCTATGTGTTGCTTGAGGTGTAGTGCGGGTGTTAACCTTCTCCTGTTGACTGTCTATCACAATCTTTGGTGGAGAGAGCTTTGCTTCCAGTTTGGCTATCTAAGTGCATCTCTCACAGGTTGTAGTGTTGGGTGGTAGGAGGAAAGGGTTGTCTGTGTACATGAGACAATTGCTTGCATTGCCCCAGTAAGTTTTAAGTTAAAGGGGGATGTAGAAATTCTGAAATTGTATTTAGTTTTTTTGTTTGTTTTTACTGAAACAATATATCTTGACAAATGTGGCAAAGGTTCAAATAAAATATAAGAAGCAACTGCATAAGGAGGCCTTCCAAGATGGCTGCACATTGAGTAACCACTTAATTCTAGCTCTCCTACTGTGTAAACAGAAACTTAGCAGAGAAGCCAGTGGACCTACATTTATGGGTAAATTTCAGTAACTGGCTAGTAACTGCACTACCTAGATGCCAGGAAAAAAGAAATACAGAGGACCTGAAGGAAAATCAGCTACAAAAGATAATGAAAAAACACTGACTAGGAAAAGTAATTCAGCTGTTCAGCAAAAAGCAGTGCAAGCTCCAGACATGACTTTCAGTAATCTAGAGGAAAATACAAGGCAACTGCACACACACCTCAGTAAAATAAATGAAACACTGAAGGAGTATATCAACTCAAATAATAAAAAGCTAGAAAAAAAGGAAGAAGCTCTAAACAGATATCCAGATAAGGTGATAAAAATGCAAAACTCAGTGGTCAAAATGAAGAAAGGGCTAGCTGAATATGACAGTGCACAAGAGATGTTTCAAAAACTAAAAGAATTAGAGGACAGAGCGTGTAAGGAAACCCTGACATTTCCTGTTGTACCAGAAAAGCTGGAAGGAACAGACGGTATTAATTTTATGAAAGCATAAATAAGAAACTGGACTGGTACTTCCCAACAGGAATTGTTAACTGAAGGGCACATTGTATGTATGCTCCAAACCTGACTATGAGAAAGCAACCTAGACCTTTAATAGTAAAGATCCAATCTTACAGGCATAAGGAGTTGAGTCAGACAAAACTGTGTCAGGAGGACAAAGTACTAAAAGTGGGAGACAACAGTGTGTTTGTGGAGAATGACTACACCAGGCATTATTCAGGGAATGTTGAGAAGCAGGAGTGAGATTCAAACTGGTGCACCCAGCTATCTTAAAAAATAAATTAAGTTCTTACCATAACGTTCCATCAGTGTTGTCGATCGTCATTCATTCTTGACAAATGGAACTTGGTTCCGATCCTTGGAACAGGCTCAGCCGTTATACAGCTCGCACCAGCCAAAAAAACTCTCGAGCTAAGACTGTACCCACAATAACCTTCTCTCTATTATCTCAGATCGAGTTTGCAGCCAAGTACAGAAAGATAACAGAAGGTATGTCTAAGGTGAAACCTAAAAGCTCCCCGAACAAGTGCCCAAACCTCCGTAAGTCCATACGAGGGTGGGATGCCATGAATTAATTAAGATCGACAACACATATGGAACGCAATGTTAAGAATATAACATCTTTATCTGATGTTGTCAATCTTCATTCATTCTTGAAGAATGGGGCACAGTCTCCAGCTACTTTATGTCCTAGGTGGCCCTATGGAAGGATATTCCTGAGCACCATAGAGCTGAAAGAAGCTCTTCCCCTGGAGACCATATTTGTAACGAGTGATAAAGGTATGGGGAAGAAGCCCATGTTGCGGTTCCACATATTTCCTCCAGGGATGCCTTGGAATGGAAAACAGCTGAAGTGGATATAGATCTGGTGGAATGCACCTTAACAGGCATAGATAACTTGTGGTTATTGTGATTATAAATGAAAGTAGCACAATGCCTAAGCCATTTTGATAAGGCAACGTTTGAAACAGTTTTACCCAAGGTTGAACCTAAAAAGGACACAAACAATTGATCCGATTTCCTAAACTGTTTGGTTCTGTCAAGATAGGAACATAGCAGTCTGTGAACATCCAGTAAATGCAAGCAATATTCACCTTTATTTGAAAAACTGGGAAAGAAGATGGGCAAATCGACAGTCTGATTAACATTAGACACTGAGACCACCTTAGGTAGAAAGCAAGGGATGGTTCTCAATAAAACCCTATCCCTATGAAAGATCATTTAAGGATGCTTCACACACAGTGCTTGCAATTCAGAAACTCTTCTGGCAGAAGTGACGTCCACCAGAAAAAGTGTTTTCCATGACAGGAACTTGAGATTGCAAGTAGCTGCTGGCTCAAAGGACTGGAGAACTAAAGATTGCAGTAGTAGGGTCAAATGCCATGGAGCTATAGGATCCTTAAATGGTGGCTTTAGACAAAGAGCGCCTTTAAGAAAAACTTTGCACAAACAGTGGGAAATTAAGGTATGAATGTCAAACCCATTGTGGAAATTGGAAATGGCTGTTAATTGGACCTTGATGGTGGAAGCTGAAGCTCCTTGATAAAAAAGTGAAGTCAGGAATTCTAAGACCTTATCAACAGTTGCTTGAAAGGGATCTAAATTATTTGCATGTGCCCAAATTGAAAATCTCTTCCATTTGCTAAAACAGAGTTTTCTGGTGGATGGTTTATGAGAAGGCAGAAGGATTTTATGCACTGAGAAGGGTAATCTGTTCAGGCTGGCTATTAATGGAATTGGAGATGCCAAGCCATCAGCTTAAGACTGCGAAGGTTGGGATGCACCAATCCCTGTGGGTGAGACAACAGATCTGGAACTAGGTCCAGAATCCAAGGATGGTGAATCAAGTGAGGCCAAAGGTAGGGGAACCAGACTTGACAGGGCCAATAAGGTTCAATGAGGATCACCTTGCATTTCAAACTTTGGGCTTTCTTCAAGAACAGGGAAATGAAAGGGAATGGGGGAAAGGCATAATGCAGTCCCAGGGCCAATCGATAAGGGGAGTTAAGGCAAAATAGCTGCTGCATTTGTTGTTTATTGGGGAGGCAGACAGACAGCAGCAAGGTTGGCCCCAATAATGAAAAATTTACATCAAAGGAGGATTTTAACAATCCTTTCAGAATCAACTTATTCCGACATTCTACCAATGTTCTAGCACTAAAGCCTTGTCAGAGCTTACAATTAGTTTCCAAGTGAGGCACACCCAAGCAATACACACATGAAAGATGCCCATCTGAACTGGGCATCTTTCTTCCATAATCCTGACACTGTCTGAAACCCGATGTGCCTTTCTGCTTTTCCACCATTTAAAAGAGGAAACCTCACACACCACACACATACTGAAGAACAGAAAAGAAAGAAAATATATAAGTAAAGCACTTAGCTGGACAGTATCGGCTGGCACATCTTGTTATCAAAGCGGCAAACGAGATGCGAGGTAACAGAGAGAGGGGCATTGTGGGTAGAGTCTTAGCTTGAGAGGTTTTTTTTGGCTGGTGTGAGCTGTATAATGGCCGAGCCGGTTCCAAGGATAAGAATAGAGTCCCATTCATCAAGAATGAATGAAGACTGACATCAGATAATATTTTTTCCCTGGAGGGACAAAATCATTTTTTGATGAAGTACACGCTAAGGAAGAAATACAAAAGTCTGTTCAACAAAAAATGAGCTGTGAAGCAGAAGGAGATCTTGCTTCTTTTTCTTCTGGTAATAAAGACCACAGAGAGACTGTGCCAGTGTAACCTTTTCCAATATTTCAACAGAAATGCTTGAGAGAAGGAAAAAGCACAAGAGTCAACAAGAACTGAGAATACACTGGAAATGAAGGTGAGACTGCATATGGGAGATGGAGATAAACAGGAATAGAACAAGAAAATCTAGAAATATGGAACTTTCTTGGACTTTGTTAAATCTGTATGGGACTCGAGCATATGTCCTAATTCATGTCATTAATGTTTGGAGAACAAAATCAGTAACTTGGAAATTGACAAATGTGGGATTACAAAGCAATAATTATATTTGAGAACCATGACAGAACAAGAAAATCTGTGAAAATTGGACTTTTTTGGACTATGTTAAACTTGTAGGGAAATCTAAAGCATATGTCCTACTTCATATCATTAACGTTTGAAAAAATACTCAGGAGAGGGGAAGATCTCCTAAGTAAAACATTTTTTTTTATTAATAGTACTATTTTAATAGTGGATAATTTTCTTTGCATGCTACAAAGTTTTCTCGGTTATGTTTAGGTATAATGAGGATTCTAATGTGAATAGATGCTCCTGTTTTTTTTTCTCTCTTTCTCCTTGCTAAGAAATATGGGCATTGTAATGTAAAAAAGCAAACCAAAAAAAGAAGAAAAACCTGGTTAAGAGAGCATGAAAAAAGATTTTTTTCTCAGTCTTGCATAGGAGAATGAGGGGGTTAAGGCCATTAGCTTAATCTAGTAAGTTTTCAGAGAAAGCAGGTAAATGAAAAAGAATATTGATTATTATAAGGCTTTTTATAGTAAACAAATGTATGCTTGGCAGTTTTGTGTCTGGTTCTCATGTCTCTAGGAGACAATTTGATAAAGAGAAATGGCTTAGAGAAAATGTTTTCTGAAAGCATTCAAGTGTTTTCCCAGCTGAAAGAGCTTTAAAGATAAGACATACAGATAGCACTTAAGAAGCACAGGCTGTACCATGCATCTTAGCACAGATAAACTTTCTTTTAGGTTATGTCAAGTCTGTCTATGTTACTGTCAGTTTGGAACATTTGCTCCTATTAAGAGGGTAAAACTTCAATATAGATGTACATAGTTTTGTGTGCTGCTATTAAGTTAATAGGTTTAGGGTGGCTATTGGGGGTGCAGGATGTGGCATAGGCTCAGATGGAGATGACAAGAAACAACCGTATAAAATATTAATCTGCCAAACAGTATATGCATGTAACAGAAACGTTGGAACTAGGCATTTAACAAAAAAGCTGTTAGACATAAAAGGGGGAATAATAACTTTTCACGAAAATGCTGCTTTCTACAATGCCTTTAAACGTCAATGGTCTCACAGATCAATACAAAAAAGAAAGAGTAGTGAACTGTATTAAAAATGTAGGGTGGAAACATCTATGCTCCAGTAGACACAGCTGGAAAGAAATGTGCATGTGAATTTGATAAAGAAAAGTATTCAGGAAAGTTAATCAGCAGAATATCTGGGGCAAAGAAAGAAAGGCGTACTTACATTAATTGAAAGAGGATACCCAATAGTGGTAGAAAAGGATAAAAAAAATAATAATAGTAGATTTGTAATACTAACGGGCTACTGGCAAGGGAGTAGGATTAAACTGGCATGTATTTATATTCCACTGAAAACTGTTATAATGGAGCTTAAAGTTCTGGGAGAAATAATCAGCTTTCAGCAAAGAATATTACGCACTGGCGGGGACTAGAATTTGATTTACAACAGTGAACATGTGCCTGGGGGGACCAGAAGGGAAAATACAACAAAGGAAAGAAGATTTTTAAAAAATATATGAAAATATTGAATTTACATATTCCTCAAGATACAAAAACTGAGCTAGGCTAGACAGAATTTACATTTCACAGGAACATGTGCATTTAATTGAAGGCCTTGATACGCAACAAATAATTTCAGAGCATACGCTAAAATAACTAAAATAAAAATACAAGGTAATGAAATAAAAATGCAACACTAGCTCTTTTACACCTACCTGTTGAAAAGAGTGGAATTTAAGGAATGGGTAGTGGAAATTACTCAGGAGCTATTAGAAAAGACAGAAATTTCTTAGGAAAATATAGCTAGGGAGTGGGATATAATTAAAGTGGATTTTAAAAATAGGGTGAAAATAAGAGAAAGGGAGCTATGGTTAAGAAGTAACAGGAGTTATTTATTTAGAGGAACTGGCAAATGTTAAAGTACTGCAAAATAAACAGTCGCACACAACTAAGAGGAGCAACTGCAGAATGCTAAACAAAAAATAAGGGATTACCTTGATAATATGCATAAGTTTAGAAAGATTGCTGTTAAGTAACAGTTTTTTGATAATAACTCTAAAGCACAAAAACCTTTAGCACAATGACTCAGGCAACAGAAAGTACAAAGAGTTGTCACCAAGCTAAGGGAGCCTTTAACAAGGAAGATAACAAGGGATCCTGTAGAAGTACAGGAAATATTTCGGAAATTCTATGAAAGTATGTATACAGCAGAGAAATATGGAAATCAGTTAAAGGTACAAATGAAAATGTTTATGGAAGAATTAAACATTCCAAGGTTAGAGGTACAATAGACTCAATTACTAACAGTTAGGATAGACAGCATTCCTGTGGAAGTTTGGAAGCTAGGAGGGGAAAAAAACTGATAAAGATCTGAAAAGTTTTGCTTAAGAGTATTTTAAGAGGAGGAGAAGTACCAACATCCTGGAAGAAAGTGGTGGTAGCTGTAAAACCTAAAGAGGGTAAAGATCCATCATACTCAGCTTCATACAGGCCTGTTTCAATACTAAACCATGATTATAAAGTGTTTATTTATTCCAGTTTGATGATATATATTTTGCTCCCCATTTGGGGGGCACCTGACATCTGGGGCAAGAAAAACTGATGTAATGGCATCGGCTGCATGTTTCATACCCCTGATGACCTGACATCATGGAAGAAGGGGCAGCAACCGACGCAGGACCTAAGACTTTGTTAATCAGGCCGACTGAGGTCAACCTGCCAGCAGAAAGAGGGGGCTGGAATTTCTGGGAGAAAACTGGCAAAGCAACCAAGGTATTGGGAGCAAATAACTAGAGAAAAAAAAGTAATATAATAGGAAGAGGCCAAGAATTTATTTAGACAGCAGGTTAGAGACTGCCTTCCCTATCAAAGGCCAATAATTTATTTAGACAGCAGGTTAGAGACTGATATTAGACTATAGGCAAAGAGAAAGAAATAGGGGGGTCCTAAATGAAAGACCTGCATAATAAATAAATAAAATAAAGTGGTTAAGTCTATAATGGCTAAAAGAATGACAAACGTGATGCCAAAATTGATAGATATGGATCAATATGGTTTTGTGGAGGGGAGGCAAACATTTGACAATATTAACAGAACATTGATGATCTAGAGGGAAGCAGAATGTAGAAAATACCACTGTTGTTGGTGGGTCTTGATGCAGCGAAAGCATTTGACAGAGTAAGCTGGGACTTTATGAACAGGCAATGGAAGCATTTGCATTCCCTAATAAAATAATATGGTTGATTAGGATATATGAGGGATCGGAGGTGAAAATTAAAGTGGGAGGGTCCTCTCTGATAATTTCTGCTTGAGCAGAGGAACCAGGCACGGGTGTCCTTTCTTCCCTTTGTTATCTGCATTACACTTAAAACCACTGGCAAAGAAAATGAGGGACTCAGAAATTCAAGGATATAACTGGTATGGTAGTCAAGAGCTGGTTCTGTTTGCAGATGATGATATTTTATACCTGACAAAACCAGAAAAGGACATTACTGTGTTGTCGAACACTGAGACAGTTTCAAATCTTTTCGGGATACAAAATTAATAAAGCTAAAACAAAAGCAATAGCGTTAAATTATGTGCCCACACGCAAATTGGTTCAACAATATCCATAATTACAGGGACAAGGTAAAATGAAGTATTTAGGAGTAAGGATTAAAAATGATTCCGGTGTGGCAGCTAAGGATATGTGGTAAGAGACTAAACAAAAGACAATACAAAAACTGAGAAAATGGAAGCGCTGTTATATGGATATCGACAGTAAGATGCAAGCAGTTAAAATGTTTTTATTCCCTTTAGTTTTACACACAGGTCAGGCATATTTTTATCAACCAGAGGAGAAGTTGTGGATAGCAATTAATAAAGAGCTGAAGGATTTTATCTAGTAAGGGAAGATGGCAAAAGTCAAGTGGGATAAGCTAATTCTTCCAAAAGAACAAGGGAGATTGAGATTAACCAATTTGAATGGGGCATTTCAGAGCAACACAGTTAAGACTCCTATACATAGCACAAGCAGAAAACTATAATTCAAAGTGGAAACGGATGGTGATGAAATAGGGGGGAAACTCAAGAAACAAGGAGACTGGGATTTTGAAGTCAGACCTCTAAGGAGAATAACAATAATAGAGATCACTGTATTCATAAAGTATCAGAAAGTATTCTAAGAACTAAGCCAAAGCGGGAATGGAGAAAGGAGACTGACAATAGGGATGACTGTAATTAGGGATACAGACAATAGCCAAGAGGGGGCTGGAATTTATGGGACAAAACTGGCAAATGCAACCAAGGTATTCGGAGCAAATAACTAGAGAAGAAAAGGTAATATAATAGGAAGAGGCTAAGAATTTATTTAGACAGCAGGTTAGAGACTGCCTTCCCTATCAAAGACTGATATTAGACTATAGGCAAAGAGAAAGAATTAGGGGGGGGTCCTAAATGAAAGACCAGCATTAGTAGAGTTTTTAGTAGAATCTAGAACAGAAGCTGTCGTTAAGAAAGGAATAATCAGTACAGCATATAAAATATTGCACGATAACTACTAGAATCCATCAGAGGAGGTTAGAAAGGATTGGGAACGGAGACTGGATAAAAAATTCACAAAAACAATAGGGAATATATGCATGTCTACCAAATATGCAACAAAGTCTAGAACATTTAGGATCTTTGCTTTGAAGTGTTTACATAGATATTTTTACACCCAAAGTAGACTCCAAAGAATTTTTCCTGAAGTTGACAGCAAATGTTAGAGGTGTGATAGGGAAGAAAGATGCAACTGGGAACATATTTTCTGGTAATGAGTCGGCAGATTTTAAAGATTCCCTGCAGATTGCTCTGTCAGAGATACTGGGTGAGCAAACTGATGTGACTAAAGAAATGACTTTTTTAGCTAAGTAAGGCCTTGCTGAGTCAAATTATTGTGGCTGCCAAAAAAGCAATTACTTGAAAATGGAAATTAAAGTCTAAACCAACTTTACTAGAAGTAGTGCCTATAGCAACAGTCATAAAACAAGTAGAATTCGGATCTTTAGAAATGGGTAAGGAGCAAATTAAACTGGAAAAAAAATGGGAACTGTAGGAACAATACATGCAGAGGATGAACAAGTTTTAAAAAATAGGAAAGATTTGAATGAGCTACGTAATTTTTGACTCATAATGACTGGAACTACAATTGTGTCAGCATGGATTCTAATGTATAATGCTTGCAAATGAAATTATGTCAGCATGATTTGTTTTCATATATATAAATATAAGGTTTCTGGTGTCATACGTGATAATTTAATAAATCTGTTTCATGTTAAAAAAAAAATCCAACCTTTCTCTACCTTCCAGAACTCAGAAACCAGAGATTGAAAAAAGGTGATTAGAGAGAAAGTCTTGGGTGGAGGTAAAGATGCCAACATGTTAATGGTCTGTATTCTGCAGTCGAGAAGCAAATGATAATGAGAAGGAACCAGGACTGACTTCTGAAAATTTATGGTAAACCCCAGGCATTGTAAAATGCAAACAGTAAACTGAAGGTACTGAAGCAAGACCTCAAGGAATGAAGCCCAAATGAGTAGGCCTGTCCAGATAAGGAAAGATTTGAACTCCTCTTATCCTGCAACAGTCAGGAGTGAGGCATTTGGTGAATACCCTTGGGGCAGTAGAGAGGCCAAAAGGCAAAGAAGATAACTGAAAATGCAACGAAGAAAGAGAGAAATGTAAAAACGTACTGAAAAGGGAACGAATAGGGATGTGAAGATAGGCATCCTTGAAATCAAAGGATACCAAGAGATCCTGGGGAATAAGAAGAAGAAACTGTTTGAAAAGTCAAAGTAAACTTCATTGTCATTCAGACTCTACAACAAGTGCAACTGAACGAAATTACGTTACTCTAGGCTCTATGTGCAAACATCTAACATATACAGCAATTAACATTACTACATTTAGACATTCCTACTACATAATTTTACGGTTTTACATATCAACAGATATTTATGAAGATAAAGATTCATGGTATTTACTGCACAGAATTCCACAGCTACTACTTATTGCATAGGATTCTGTTGGCACTAGTCTAAGGAAACACAATATTTACTGGATAAAAATTTCACAGCTGTTACTTATTGCAAAGGATGCTGTTTTAGCATTAATGGATATTCCACAGAAATATTATACCGTTAGATTAATTGCGCAGTGTAATTTAGACCTTAAGCTTACTGCACACAAATGTTTCTCATGCGTCATATTACCTATTGTCCCTGATGTCAAGCGAGATGTAAGTTGATATTGGAGTTGAGTAGCCTGATGGCCCGGGGACAGAAGCTTCAGCTAAATCTGGCTGTTTTACAACATATACTACGATAACACCACCAAGATACTAGGTGCAGGAACAGTCCATATTGTAGGGTAAGTGCAGTCCAGGACTATTTTCCTAGCTCTGTTGAGACAACAAGACTGGTGCAAGCATCAAAGGGAAAGTCCAGAATGGGTCACCAGATGCCTTCCTTCCTGGGAACCAGAAACATCCTGGAAAAAAAAGTCTAGAATTAGTCGCCAGATGCCTTCCTTCCTGGGAACCAGAAACATCCTGGAAAAAAAGAGCCTTTCCTTTCCTAGGCCAAAGGGCGCAACTTGAATGTTGCCCTAGGCCAAAAGATCCTGAAGCATTACTAGAAAGAAAGGAAATTGTTCCTGAGTAGGACAGGGATGTCCACAAAGGGAGGAGGGGATTTCTACACCAAGAAGTATCCCTGGCAGATGATGGATATACCCTAAGAGTCTTGAGTGACCTTTAACCAACTGGGAAGGGACAGGGAAAGAAGGAAGAGGGGAACTTGACCCAGGGAAATGCGAAGCAAACTGTCAGACAGAACCTGTTTTGTGTTGAAAAGAAGGCTTCTGAAAAGCAGGGGTCTGATTAGACTTAGCAGGAGGTTTGTGCCTAGAACCATTCTTACCTTTAGGAGGAGGGGAGAAAGCAAATTTGGATGGATAATTACTCTGGGACTTAGGAATAGTAGACACAAAAATATGCTTCAATTCTTGCAAGGCTTTGCCTTTATCCAGGAAGAAATTAAAAAGCTTAGCAGCAGCAGAACCAAAAAGGTTCTTATTATCCAGAGGAGCATCCAGCAATTTAGCCTTAATATCATCAGGTAAGGGCTGGAGGCGAATAAAAGAGTAATGTCTTACAACAGAACCAAAGGAAGCAGGCCTAAAGTAAGCATCAGCTACATCCTAACTACATTTAATAGAATGGAAAGCCACTTGAGAGGAAGAAACTAACAGGGAAAGGCCCGAGACCTTCCCTTCAGAATCAGGGAGGTTAAAAGATTGCTCGAGAAGCTTGGGATAGGAGGACTAGAACATACCTGGTCGTATAGGTCTAGTAATTAACAGCCCAAAATTTTTGGGTGGCAGCAGTACATACCTTTTTGCTCAAACGTTCCATAGCCCTACTGTTCTTGTCTGAAATATTTTAGTAGACAGCAAAAGTTTGGAAGGTTTGTCAAAAGAGACAGACACTACAGAAAGATCAGCAGAAAGGCATTTGTACAAGAACTTACAATAATCAGGCACCTTGTAAAATCTATCAGATTTCTTAGGGACTGGAGTCTGAGTCAGTGGCTACAGAGACTGCCGAGAATGTATCTAAAAGGGCAGCCAAGATAGGAGGGATAGCAGAGGGTTTAGGAGACTCCATTTGGAGGAGTTCATAATACCGCTTTTGAAATTCAGAAACCTGAGAACAGTTCCATTTGAAAAATTCCATCACATGAGAAACAGTGTCTGCAAAGGAGAGTTCCTCCAAGGGTAGAATCCTCCTTAGATCCACAACCCAAAAGAGAAGGGATTTGAGAGGAGTATGCCAAAGACACTTCCACAGGATCCAAATCCTCTTCAGAGGACTCCTGCTCTCTGGGCCTCTTAAGGGGGAGTACAGGAGCATGGAGGAACAGGCACAGAAACTCCTTGAGGAGGTTTTAAGCCACATTAAATAAACTCTGGGTAAAATCCTGCTATTTATGCTGGGGATCTTTAGCAGCAAATTAAATATGTTTAGTTTTCTGTTTTTTCGTCTGGTGAACATTTGCCTTAAAAACCCTAAGATGATCAGACCTTTCCTTACACTCAACCAATGTAGTGGGAATCTCCTCCCAAGCAAGAATTTGTGGTACCCCTCTCAGTCCCACAGAAATTATCAGCAGAGGTTCCCCCTCAACATTCTGAGTGGATGCTAACAGAGCCTCAAAGGATGTCCGAAAAGTCATATCCATGCAGCTTCCGATGGGGTTGCGGTAGAAGAATCTGATGCACCCGGGTGACCCTCAGGGCATTTACCAGCCTCAAGAGAGATGTCCAGGGAGGCGGGACAGCTGCCAAATCAGAAGTGAGTTTTTTGGACATTTTCTTGACAAGCGGCTGACTTTCGAGATGGGAAGATGCCGCCACATCACCTTGTGATAACAATTTAAGATGTTGGATCTCCAGGTAAATTGATAAGGAGGACAGACAACTATGTAGGGTATTAAAGACAAATGCTTAGCACATAGAACACTGTGCATGGTCATGAGAAGCACCCAACCAGAAAAGACACTGCTCTTCATGAGACTTATGAGGAATCTGTCTCCCACACTAACATTTTTCCCTTTCTGGATAACATATAAACTCGCAAAGAATAAAAGTAAGAAAAGATAAAAAGAAAGCCCAAAGGGGCACTTATCTGAAGCATGGCTCAGTAACCAGCACAGAAGGAGGAGTGTTCAGACTGACAATCAATGACGGTGTTCGGATTGGTGGCAAAGTTGTTCTGAGGTAAGTATGCCCGTATGTCACCTTTCTGCCCTACGCCTTGTGCTGGGAACGTGTGTGTGATGTATGACCTCTATAAATTCTAAGTCTTTGGCATACCAGCCAGATGTTGGGAATACCCTTGGCAGGGATCCCTTTTGTAAAGAATACTGCAACGGTGACATGGAAGGACATCTTCAGAAGGCCTGGGAGGATCCATTTGTAGAAGGGCATGATACCTTTTTTGGACTTCACAAATTTGGGAACTCTCCCACTGAAAGTGTTCCATCATTTTTACAATGGTGTCACAAAAGAAAGCTCTTCAATAGGAGAATCCAGAGGAGGAGTATCCTCATCCTCTGATCCTAGAGAATGAAGGGAATGGATATGAGAATAATATGCTATCCTACCCAGAATCCAATTCTACATCTTCACAACAGTGAGACTCCCTAAGCCTTTTAGACAGAGTGGAAGAGAAGAACAGTAGAAGTCACAGATAATCCTTAGGGGTGGGGAGCTTTAAAGCCAGAATGGCCTTAAAAAAAACATGAGTGAAAACCTGCCACTCTTTAAGGGGATCCTCCACGTGAGCTTGGACTTCTGCTTTTTCTTCAGAGGAACCTCAGACCCAACACATTTAGATGGTTCAGAGCCCTATATGACTTCAATGAAGGAACCAGTAACCTCTTCCCTAACAACTATCTGAGGAACCCCCCCCCCCCTCGAACCTGCTGAATTAATCAGCCACAGCTTCCACTTTTCATTTGCAACAGATGTATACGGAGTCTTGGCTGATGTGTGAGAAACCAAGCCCGTGTTAGCCTCCAACAGGGTTATGACAGAAGCATGAAACGGTGGAACTGGAAGGTCCTCAGTTTCTTCTTTCAACTTCATAAAAGTTGGCTGAATGTCCAGGTGGGTGAATTCAGAAGCTATGGTTCCCTTGGCAAGTAACTTCAGACATTGGTTCTCTAGGTAAACTGAAAGGGGGGACAAATGGCTACAAGTATGACTGTGGACTGCATCTATGCAGAAAAGGCACTTGTTTCTCTATCATTGTGGGGAATCTGTCTCCCATTTTCAGATGAAATGTAAAAAGGTAAACCAACAAAAAGATGGAAAGAAAGGTCCCCAGTGGAGTACTTATCTGCCAGATGCTTGTTAGCTGGAGCAACGCTACAAATGACTGGACAGACCAAATTCAAAAATTAGCATCTGGACTGGTGGCAAAGAATTTCTGATGATTAGGCATTCATATGTCACCTTACCATAGGATAAAACAAAAAAATGGTGCACCAGACTGCAAAATGCACAAAAAAAAAAAAAAAAAAAAAAAACACCAAAAAAGCTCCAAGAAAGACAATGAACACAGACTTATTTATCTCTTTCATCTGTTAACTCAAAACAAGTCTATGTTTGTTGTATTTCTTGGCGTTTTTTTTTTTTTGGTTTATATGTACCTTACGTCTTGGAAGTGGGACATATGTCTGACATATAGCAGCACCTGGAACGGCCTAAGACTTTGGTATGCTTGCAGTACATATGTCTCTGTTTAATAAGGAATACTGCAACAGTGATAATGGAGGACATCTGTCATCAACAAAAGGTAGGAGTGTTCAGAGTAGTCATTATGACAGGAAGCTACTCTCCACATTATCATGGAATGTAAGTGGCCTTACAGGAATAGAAACAGCAAAGAATATTATATTAAGAAACACAGCATGCAAATAGTAATGGTGCAGGAGAAACATCTTGATAGAAATGATCATGTGAATCTGATGAAAATGATTTCAGGATGGACCATACCTCCCAACCTGGAAAGATCAAAAATCTGGACAAAGGCCCGTGGAAAAATAGGTACAAATTTGTACCCTAACATAAATTTTGCATACATAATTATGTAACCCCACCCACTCCAATGGAATTGTGGGATACCAGCTTTCAAATGCAAACTGACGAACAGACAACCAAAATATGTCCTAACAGTGACCCACTACGTCTGCCTGCAAGTATTTTTTTAAACCTTCCCCTTTAAGGATTAGATAAGTAAATGCAGATTATATTGCTTTTTGACAAAAAAAGTATGACATTGGAGACTGACAATGAAAAGTCACTTTGCCAAATGATACTCTCAGGCTGACTCTGAAAACAGTCCATGGAGATGAATACTCTCTCCTGCTAAACAATACAAATACAATAATAAATAAAATAAAACTTCAATCACACTACTATAAATATCTCCTCTAAAACATCAATCATCATAACTCACATTAGCATTTTAGACTTTTTTTTTACATGGAAGTTGATCAACATTCCTTGCTGTATCACAGAATGAGGACAATTCTCTGACTATCCGCAAGTTTGTTCTCAATACAAGTAGTAAGTACTGTTGTGACTTTTAAGTACTTTAAGTGCACATCATTGTATGCCACTGCCTGGCACCCAGATTATAAACTATATATAAAAAAAAAACATGTTTAACAAATTCAAATTTCCTAAAGTAAGCTAGGAATAAATATAGAATATTTTACTCAGGGTGTATGATTAATGCAGTGATTAGAATATAACAGTTGAATATCATTCTTTTCTGAGCTGGAACTGGAACTTGATCGATAACACTCAATGAAAAGAAATTTAAATATTATCTTAATAATAAACCATTTATAAGCCTTTAATATCCATGTCACAATAGCTTATTTTTAATGGCATGTTTTTGAATTTATGATGTGCATTTACTGCACTTAGTAGCTATTCACATGTAGCACATTTGCCAACAGCAAGTCATTAAAATGGCTGGGTACCTGGAATAATTTTACTTTTGTTATGCTGTCATTTAAGGGTAAATAGGAAGCTAGAGACTTGATTGCAGGGCAGTGCTTTAACTTGGTATCTCTACAATCTACCAAAATATCAATTTAAATGTTTTCTAATGATGCTAGTCATTAAAGACCTGCTGAACAATTCTAAATCAATAAGAGCATTTCAAAGTCCCTTTTAAGGCACAGAAAATATGTATACTGGTCAGTGAACGGTTATCTAACAGGAAGAATGATATAAATCATCAGACTTTGAAGAGTTTCTCTTCTCACGACAATCAAAATTAATATTTATTTCTCAGCTTCATTATGTATTCAGCAAACATGCCCTAGCTGAATGATTAGACAGGCTTCACTCTCTAGCAACTTTACCATGTCATAAAATAAAATCCAGTGCCAGCTTTTTCCCATAGCCTTTGCAAATTGATTTAATAGTTCAGTACCCAAGCACTCAGCTACCAGTACAGCTGTAAACCCTTCATGAATATCTGCATTAGCATAACCTGATTTGCTCTAAGTCACCTCTCTAAACTTATAAGGAAGAGCAGCCCAGGGAAAGATTCATGTCATATCATTCTCTCCATCATAGCCGGCCTTAGGCAAAGGCCAACTAGGTGGCCCCCTAGGGTGCCACTCTAGCAGGGGTGCTTCTCCAGTATTTATTTGGTGAAGGTAGACCAGGATGGGGGCACCAAGTGGGGTGATGGGGGGCACCGTGGAGCCCTTTTGCCTAGGGCACCAGTTAACCTAAGGCCACTCCTGCTCTCCATATTAATGAATTTCACTTGAAAGGGACAACAAATGCACAGATAACTGCCCTTAGGTACAGAAAGCAAGCATCCTTTCTGTGAAATGTGAAGTTCTAAAATAAAGATTATGATAGAATAATAAGAACAGAGGCGTGCGCACACACACACACACACACACACACACACACACACACACACACACACACACACACACACACACACACACACACTCTCTCTCTCTAATGGACACCTGCAGAACCACTAACAGCAGCCTTCACACACACTGTCTAATGGACAACTGCAGAACCACTATCGACGGACCCTTGGCAAAACAGATTCACTGAGCACTAATGAACCACTAACAGACCCTTGGCAAAAAAAGTCATTGAGCACAGCACTAACGGACACACACACACACACACACACACACACACACACACACACACACACACACACACACACACACACACACACACCTCCTGCAGCCGCAGGAAACTTCTTTATATGCAGAACCACTACCAGTACCTTAGCAAAGAAACTTCACTGAGCAGCAGCAGGAAAAAAAAAAAAAACGTAATACATACACTATGCAGAAGTTCAATCAGAACTAGTATCTCCTGCAGCACTACACACACACATAGTCACTCTAACGGACAATGCAGAACCACTAACAGTCCTAATGGACAACTGCAGATTGCAGAACCACTAACAACAACACTAATGAACAAGAATAATTGGAACTACTACACACACCTCCTTACAATTACATGCAGAACCACTAATGGACCCTCGGCAAAGAAACTTCATTCAGCAGTAGCAAAAAAAAAAAAACCGTAATACGTACGGAATGCAGAAGTTCAGAACTAGTATCTCCTGCAGCACTGCATACACATACTCACTCTAACGGACAATACAGGACCACTAACATTAATGGACATTCAGACAATTGCGTACAGAACCACTAACAGTCCTAATGGACAACTACAGAACCACTAACAGCAGCACTAATGGACAAGAATAATTGGAACTACTACACACCTCCTTACAATTACAAGCAGAACCACTAACATACCCATGGAAAAAGAAACTGCATTGAGCAGCACAGCAGCAAAAAAAAACCATAATACATACGAAAAGCAGAAGTTCTCCTGCAGCACTGAAACGGACCCTGCCCTGGGCATACACACACAGTACATAACGGACCCCGGCCTCGGCAAAGAAAAGAAACTTAAACTTAACTTACTGTAGTTTAAACTGGGTGGGTGCTAGGAGGACAGGAAGAACAGACATAGTACACAAACCCTCAGACAAATTCCGACAGGCTGTTAGTCTGCTAACGAAGCTGATGCAATCGTATGCACCCCCTGTGCGTGATTACATCACCAAAATTAAAAAAAAAAAAAAAAAAATTGAAAACAACCCAGGAGATTTGGAAATTAAAGGGGCCACTCGGGAATTTGTGGCACCCCATTATCTTCACCTCAAAACTGGTAAATACCGAGGAATTCAGTATGGTTGAGAGGTATATGACGGACTTTCAGCAGATTACTAAAGATAAAGGAAAAGGGGAGTAAATAATACCAATTGTCAAAGGGCTGCAATAGTGACAAAAAGAGGGAAAAAAGACAATGGTAGATTTGTGGTACAAAGGGGTTACTGGCCAGGGAGAAAGATTATGTTGTCATGTATAGATATTCAACTAAAACTGCTATAGAGCTTAAGAATATAAATGCTGGGAGTAATCAACTTTCAGCAGAGAAAGGAACTTGATTTGCAACAGTGAGGATGTTTCAGGGGAGTCTAAAAAGAAAATTTAACAAAACGGTACATTTCTGAAAAAATATGAGAGAATATTTGGGATGGAAGGTGTGAATTCAATATTATGGCCATGCAGAATTTACTCATTCCTCATTGCTCAATAAGTAGACTAGACTGAACAGAAATTAGATTTCACAGGAACATGGCTTATTTTATTAGGTCTTTGTTGTCATATTCCATCCATTCCTTAACAGGTGGATCTTGGATCCAATCTCGGATCTGGCTTTGGCCACTTCAGAGCTTTGGATCCGGTGCTCATACTCCTTCCCCTGCCCAGCTTCCACAGATCACGTTTGCCCACCCAAAACTATTTGGAAACTAAGAGCCCCTAATAATGTATTTAAATGGAAAGATGACCTTCTAAAAAAATATAAGTGAGGAGACAGACAATCTTCAGGAGGCAAGGCAAAGCCAGCTAGCTCCATCTCAGAATGAGAACATGGTAGACAAACATTACCTACAAAAGATAAGAAGTGGGACGGTGGGACAGTAGTTGAGGAATGGACAAAAACACAGATCTACCATTATGGTAAGTACATAACTTTTGCTTCTGATGGTGATTTTCCCGTCCAGTCCTCAACAGAGGAGACTGAGTCCCCAGCTACCTTTATACATGGAAGAACTCATGAAAGGGTATGACTGGATATCCAATTTGTAGTGTGAGATGAAGGTATGGACTTTTGACCAGGTAGATACAGCACATACATCATCAACTGTGACACTAGAGAAGAAGACTGTAGATGAAGTCATAGATCTTGTAGAATGAGCCTTAGAGGAGGAAGGAAGTGATGATCCTTTTCTTGGTAAATGAAAGAATTACACAGAGACAACCAGTGAGATAGTGTGACCTTGGATACTACATTTCCCAATTTGGCTTAGCATGAGAAGACAAACAGCTGATCAGATTTTCTGAAAGATTTTGTCCAATGCAAATAAAAACACAACCGTTAGTGAACACCTAGCAAATACAAAGCATATTTGCCCTTGTCTGAGAAATTAGGGAAGAAGACTGGCAAATTTATGGACTGATTAATGGACCATATGGAAGCCACCTTAGGGAGAAAGGATAGATTGTTTTTTTAAAAACACTATGCCTTTGTGAAAAATTAGATAGGGAGGGAGTGAGTAAAAGGCATGTGATCCGGAAACTGTCCTGGCAGAAGTGATAGCCACAAAAAATAAAGTCTTATGACAGAAATTTCAGATTAGGTTTGGCAGGTTTAGGTTATAGGATCCAAAAATAGTATTGGCTCTGAGGGTTTCTGAGTTTCAGTGCGCAGAAGTGTTTTCTAGAAGACACTGATTTGTCCTTTTCTGAAGTTTTATGTATTTACTTGTCTTTTTCTGAAGTTTTATGTTTTTCCTGTCTCTTAGAAGATGAAGCAGAGGAAGGGGAAGATAAAGAGGTCACTGACTTCCCCAAAGCAGAGGAGGGTTTTTCTCCAGTAGTGGGTTAAAGAAAACCTTTAACTATTAACTTACCACATCTCTCCACTAGAATCCTTTGGCCAAAGTCCTTGTAAGTTGAGCAGGATACATCTAGATGCAAGGGACCAAGGCAGTACATACATTTGTCGTGTGCATCAGAACTGGGGAGCTTGTGTGTGCAGAACACATACTTCTTAGAGCCAGCTGGCTTGTCAACCATAATAGTGAGTTGAAATAATCACTTTAAAGACAGAAAAAAAGAGAACAGCAACATATATAAGAAACTAATATCCTAAACCTATTTTAAAACTATACTAAAGCTATAGTACTACTCAATTTGAAAAATAATTACACAAAATATCAGTAATAAAATTTTTTTAACCACCAGAAATTACTTAAAGATTAAGAAATACTACAGGGGGAGGAAGAAAGAGGATCCACGACTGGACCCAACTCACTCTGCACATGAGATTAGGGGTAGGGGAGGAGCTTGAGCACCAGATTTAAAGTTCTGAAGCAGCTGAAGCCAGATCTGAAACCCATCTCTTGAGGAATGGACAGAAAAGACATCAGCAGCTCAAAGTTTTGACACAAATCCACTAACTATTTCAAACCATGTAAGATAAAGTAATGAAATAAAAATGAGACACTGCCACTTCCCTACTAACCTGTTAAAAAGAGAAGAATTTAAGGAATGGGTAGTAGGAATTATCTGAGATTCATTAGGGAAGACAGACATTTCTTCACAACAGACAGCTAGTGAGTGAGACAAACTGAGAATGGATTTTAAAAATAGGGTAGAAATACAAGTAAGACAGATGGAAAAGAAATAAGAATTATTTTAGAGGGGCTAACAAACGTTAACGTATTGCAGATTAAGAGGAATCTCTTAGAAAAACAGCAACTGCAGGGTGCCGAAGGGAAAATAAGGGAGCAATTGTATAATATGTTTGAGTATAGAATGGTTGCTGTTAAGCAACTGTTTTAGATAAATCCAAAGTACAAAAACTTAGCACAATAACTTAAACAACAGAAAGTAGAAATGGTTGTCACAAAACATAGTGAGGTTATTATGACAAGAATAATAAGCAGAGAGGTATTAGACATATTTTGAAAATTTTATGAAAAGTTATACAAAACAGAGGAATGTGAAATAAAAGAAAAAGAACAAATGGAAATATTCAGGAAAGTCTTAATTATACCACTGTTAATTAATAGTTTGAAGCCACTCCATTGGCATGAAGGGATAAAGCCCGGACTAAGGCTCACTTGACCAGGGTTTAATTAGTAACTTGCGTGACTAATGGAATGGCATAACGGTGTGGGACCCCATCTTGGTTGGGAGGGTGTTTGATGATGCTCCCTTAGGAGAGGTGTGGTCCAAAGAGGGGAACTGTCATCAAATGTAATCAAACAGAATGGGAGGTAGGGCACATAAAAAAAACCCACCCAGGGACAGATGCAAAGACATATGAGCCCCAAGTATACCCTTAGGACCTACAACTGGCACCAGGAATACTAGAGTAAGTTGGGGGGGGGGGAGATAAGCTGGCAGATCTGGTATGACCATGGGGGTACTGGGGTCCAGGCCATTTAAATGATGTCCCAAGGGAAATAAAAAAATACTTAAAAAAACCAAAAAAACAAAAAAAAAAAACTATTAGCTAGGATAAGAACAGAGGAGACAAAAATGGTGATATACAATAAATCAGCACGGAAGTCTCCAGAAACAGATGGCATTCTGAAGAAAGTACCAGCATCTCGGAAGAAAGCTGTGGTGTATGCATTACCTAAAGAGGGCAAAAGCCCTCCAAACCCAGATTCCTAAAGACCAATTTAAATTTTAAACCATGATTATAAAGTGTTTATATCTATACTAGCTAAAAGAATGGCAAAGGTGTAATCAAACTTGAAATATATAAATCAATGTGGTTTTATGAATGGGTAGGCAAACATTTGACAACATTAAAACAACTGTGATTCAGATTGAAGCAGAATACAAGAAGTCATCCCTATTATCAGTGGCCCTTGTTGTACAGAAAGCATTCAACAGAATCGGCTGGGATTTTATGTGCATACACATTCCCTGATACAACAATAGGGTTAATTAAGATGATATATGAAGGGATGAAAGCAAGAATTTTGAAATGGGTCTTTCTCCAGTAAGCTATGTTTGAAGAAAGGAACCAGGAAGATGGATAATTTCTATGGAAAACTGGAATAACTGCAAAATATTCCTTATCCCTAATCATCTACTTTTCTTTCAAAGATATTTACAGGGAAATTTCCACATCAGACAAATCTAGTAACATCAAGGCATGTTTATATATTGAGTATGCTTAACCTTTCAACTCAAGTAAAACATTTCACTAGATCATAAATACATTTTAATGACAGGAGATCTAGAAATTCCAAATTCTTAAAAGTAACCAAATCCTCATCTTAAAAATCAACCACAATTTTTCATGCAATCTCCTGCTGAGAAAAAATAAATTGTTCTGACAGAACATTCCCCTGTGGGGGAACCATGGCTGATTATTTCTGAGGATTCGAGTGGGATTCATCAAATCTTACACAAGGAAAAGACTCCTAAACTGTTACACTAAGAAGTAAGTAATTTTGAAATTAATTTTAAGCTTGTTTTCAGTGAGCCATTGGTTCCCTTTCACCGTTGACAAGAGAGCATGATATTTCCCACACCTCTGCAATTTACATATACCAACTCTGAGACTGCTGTACTTTAAAATAGAGTGGAGGGTTTGCTCGGGTACCACAACCTCAGACTTGGTATATATTAAGCCAAATTTGGACTTCCAATCTCACTATTCTGAGGACTGCAGTTAGGGTGCAGGTACGTAACCTGTTGGGGACCTTTCTTCCTTTTTTCCTCTGAAAAATGTTTTTCAGTAATAGCTTACGTTTGTCAGGAAAGGGAAATGCACTTACGGTAGGTGGTTACTTTACAAGGATGCCCACATGGCCTGTGTTTTCTCATTTGGGGTATGGTCACAATGTCTGTTCTTGTGACATTTTTTATCTTTCATTCACCAAACCATTCATATTTGGCTTAACAGCTTAAAATGTTTTCTTGAAGTCATTCATTTAAAGGTCTTGACTCATGCAACCATGACTTCTGAATCATCTATCATGTCTCTCTTCAGTTTAATAAGAGAAAAATTTCAAGAGAGGTTTCTGAAGACATTTGCTCATCCATCTCTTTCAAACTGTCAGGGATAAATTTTTCTGCTGTGATAGTATACAGCCCTTAGACCATCAATCTGATCTACGTGGTCCCTCAGGTGAGACTTCACGGGAAGCTGTTAAGGCTCAAGAACTACACATAATGACTCAGACCGGACTTCAGGTGTCCTCAGCTGAGGAGGGAGAACCATGTTTTGTTCTGACTGAAAGAGAAGAAGTAGGAGGTGTTCACATCCTTGTAATGGAGTAAATGTCAGGGTAACTTATGAAAGCTTGAACATCTAGTTCTTCCAAGACTGTCAGACTACAGATCTATTCTCTGGGGTCTTCTTGAGTCTGGTCTTGTTTCCTCCATCCTTACTTTCTAAGCTTTGGCAATCGTCTCCTTAAACTCAGTAGCCTACTAGATGCTGCAAGCTGACCTGTATCACATTTTTCTAGCCATGAGAGACCTGATCCTATTTGACCTCATTTTTTTTTTCTCAAAACCAGTAGCTCTACAAACACCCATGCTAGGGACCGAAATTGACACAAATACATGAGACTCACTGGAATGATAGGCTCCTAACTCAATATATTTCTAGCAATGGAATAAGTTACCAGCACAGGTCAAGAAAAGTATTGCTTTGTCTGCCATTAAGGCTAATCTTGATGACTGATTGGATGGGTAGGCAAATTTACACAAGTTGTTCATGTACGGCCCTGCTCAATTTGGGAGACGTTTGAAAAAACCTCAGAAGTGCCACAAGATGGATCCATGCCAGCCACTGATGGGGTCACGGCAGAGAACACTGACAGTAACAAGAAGAGATGAAAAATACTCCAAGAACTGTTAAAGCTACATTTTAGTGCCTTGCACACCAAACTACGGTTCCGTAAAACACTGGCACAACACTAGTGCAAATCTTCATGGGGATATGAGTAAAGCTGATGAGCATGTTACATGGGCCCACCCTGAAGATGATCTTATTCCTTTTACATGACTGATAATACAAATGTAGAGAATTCCACCAATGGCTTTTGATCTTGTAAGAAGAATAACACAAAACATAACAAAAAACAAGCCAAATGGCTCAAAAACTTGTAAACAGTAATAAAAAATAAAAAAGCGAGCCACCAAGACAGTATTTGCGTGAAACATTAGGTTATTTAACATTAAACACTGTCAAAGTAAAACCAACTAAGTGCTTTCGCCAAAAAACATGAATTGGCTTCATCAGAGTCACTCAATTATGATGCAACTTCCTTTATATACTCTAATTACTTAAGCAACTATTCATGATTTTGCTTGCATCAATGAATTTACCCTGTCTAAACTTAAAGGTATACTTCCCCTGAATATGTAATGTACACAATAACATGCTGTAAACCACAATAAAAATTACACTCAAGATAAAAATATTAGTAATAGTGCTAATAATGAACAAAATAATATAAAACATACTTAAAAAATAAACTTAAAAATTCAAAACATAGTTGATCTGTTTGTTGCAGTCAGATAAGTGTTTTCACAATATACTTAAAATTAAACCTCCGCTGCCCTTTGCTTTAAAAAGGGACCTAGTGAACAATAATCATTTAAACCTGGCTTGCAACAAGCATTTAGTCTCCGTTGCCATTTAGTTTGTCTGGCTTCTAATTCTAATTCATGTTTTGAATTTGTAAGTTTATTTTTTAAGTATGTTTTATATTATTATGTTCATTTTTAGTACAATTACTAATATTTTTATCTTGAATGTACTTATTATTGTGGTTTCCAGCATGTTATTGTGTACGTTACATATTCAGGGGAAATATGCCTTTAAGTTTAGTCAGGGTAATTTCATTAATGCAAGCAAATCATGAATAGTTGCTTAAGTAATTAGAGTATATAAAGGAAGTTGCATCATAATTGAGTGACTGATGAAGCCAATTCATGTTTCTTGGCTAAAGCGCTTAGTTGGTTTTACTTTGACAGTGTTTAATATTAAATAAACTAGTGTTTCATGCAAATACTGCCTTGGTAGCTCACTTTTTTAATTTTTATTACTGTTTATAACACAAAACATCCTACCTTTTAAATGCATACAGAAACAGGACAAGAGCTCTCTAGGGAAATAGAGGGAAACCAGTATAACTAATGAAATACTTCTGTGAAGGTCTACTCTAGAGGCGAGTGCCTCGAAGAACTACCTTATTTAAAGAGAAAATACTTCATCAGTTATTCATAAAACATGGGTAGGGTCCCTCACCTTCCCTAATTCTGGGTATTAGAATGATGTTACAGCATATCAATCTTGCTTTGGGACTGATCATCTGGTTCAGAGTGACAGATAACTGTGGTATGCAGACATCCTTAAACTCTTGAGAAGTAGCTGTTAACATGGAAAAGCCTCCTCAACCCCATAAAGATTTGTTCCTGCAATTAAAACAGTAAGGTATACAACTTTCACAGTTCCAGTGGCACAGAGGAATAAAGCCCTCAAGTATGGCCCAGGCGGCTTCCGTGGCTGATGGAGTGGCAGGGAGGAATGGGCATTACCATCCCTGGTGTGAGGGCAGTTCCATAAAAGTCTCTTGCAAAGACCACTGGTGGAGAGCTCTGGTTGTTACTATTGGGAGTGTGGTCAAAAAGAGAGACAGGAAGAGGACTGAGCTGCTGCAGAGGTGGGACAATATGCTGCATGTCATGATTGCATGCCCACCCTCTGTAAAACACTATTTGTAAAATGAAAAAACAGTTTCCACATTAAGGCCTGTAATTATAGGATTTTCTTGGAAGATGTTATCTTTCTTCTGGTGTAAGCATTTCAGGTGAGCAAACTGCAAAGAGCTCAAAGGGGTGCAGTGTTAATTTCTGTACCTCAAAATTCACGTCACACAGATAACACGTTTCTTCTTTGTGGTTTAAATGCAAGATGCCTCTAAGCAGACATTTCATTTGTATTACAGAAGTTGAATAGGCCAAGATAAACATGGCAAACATTGTGACACGTGCGCTTTGATCCATAAGACAGACTGCAAATTACTTTCTACAGTTAGTGAGCACTGACAGATATAAGAAAAGAAAATGAAGTGCATTCTTTTAAAGACGTGTATGTGAAGATGAACATGCAATACGATTTTCTTTTCAGACTTTTGAGCAGGGTTCAAGGGGATCTTAAGGTGATGATTAATTTGATAAAGCACTTATTGATGAAACAAAATGGCACCGTTTTTACTTGGAAGCAGAAAATAAGCAAGGTCTTAATGTTAAGTTTCTAAGACTCTATTAATGCTAAGAATAAATAGAAAAACTTGGACATTGTAAAATATTAACTTTGTATAACTAAATCAAAAGGAATACAACAAAGTAATCAGGAACAGAAAAAAATATAAGGATAGTGAAGCAGCTGGGTCTAAAATTGAAAATGATTGAAATGCAAAAATGAAATATTGAAAGAATCAGTAGATTATTGGTGGAATACTGGAAGTGGAAAGAACAATGGAAAAACAGCAAGGAACTATTCTAAATAACATGGAACCAAAAGACATTTGAAAAATCTAAAGCAATGAAAACCTGCAGATGAACAGAAAAAAAAAAACTGATGGATGAATGAAGATCAAAATTAAGCAAGGAAAGTACAGCTGTGTAAGAACTTAACATATCCGATGTGCTAATGATCAGTTTTGCAGTATTCCAAACTATTAGATTATCTCACCAAATAACCTGGACATCCAGCCAGTGTACAAAAGCCAAAAACTTCCATAGAGCCATATGTCAGTCATATGACTAAAACCCACAACCATAACTGTACAGAAGCTGAAGTATGAGCATTAATCCTAAGATTATCTGCAAGCCTGAAGAGGCCTGAGAGACAAATACAACTGATCAGCTAACAGGAGAGTGAGAGAAATACAGTGCTCCCCTCAGTCCATGAGTATTTAACAAATATATTCTTACTGAATCTTACAACCTAAAAGGGAAAAGCACCTTGATGGGTCCCAAGATTAATTTGCTCTACCAATCACAATTCAGCAATCTTTTAGAAGATCCTATGCATGGGGTATTCAGTCTTGGTGTCAGCACATGCCATGACGTCACATGACAACTACTTAGCTTAGATTCGTGCCAGTCTACCCCAACCATAAACACGGTACACTTTCTGCAAATCATGAAATAAACATTTGATACCTCCAAAACATATCTGTTACATCTAACACTGGTAACCTTCCTTAAATGGTATACCTCACTTTGCATGGGTGGCTACCTAGCTCTGGGTATAGGAGCTCCCTGTAAGTAAAGTATATATTTGTACATTTGTTGGTTCTTATCATATTAACTAACACAAGGGGCTCCTCTTTGAAGAGTTTTGCAAATGGGATGGCTCCACAACAGTAAACCACGATGGAAGAGGCAGGATGACTGCCCAAGGGACAAAGCCCATAGTCAAATAAAGCCTGGCTTCTGGTGTCTTCGTAGAAAAAAAAATGCTTGCCAAAGATGTGCAATGAATACAATGTGTCCATGGCACACACATTTACAATAGAGACATTCTTAAAGCAAACACTGGAAGCAGCTATACCTGTGAAAGAACAGACCCTGGCAGCTGCTATACATCCATCAGCTTTAGTAATCTGGTGGAAATATGAAAATGGAGAACAGGGTGGGGAAGTTAGTGACTAAGAAGTTGACCACTCATAAAGAAGCCCTCTGATTTGGCCAGTTCATTTGTACAAAGACTTAAATGAACTACGGAAGGCTTTTTTAATAGCTTAAGCTAGTACAAAAACTTTGTAATTCACTGAAGGAGAAATAAGTGACACTGCATACAGAGACAGTCTAGGAAGCCAATAATGAACAGCACTGCCACTGCAACTAAACAGAGAAATACACCTGCTCATTTATTTTGTCTAGGCTATATAATATTGCTTTGACAAACTGTAATACAAAATGAACAAACTTGAAAAATCAAAATCAAATTACTATGGTAGTCATCATTAAAGCCATTTTGGGGTATGGCAAATTGAAATATAACAAGAAAGTACAGTTGTGTAAGATCTTACCATAACAGCAGATGTCCTACATCTGACTGTCGCAATATTCTTTACCCTTGAGATATCCTGTAGAGGACAACTTCACAACCAGACAGTATACCCAAAGCCTTTACACCCTCCAGGTGTCATACATTAGATGCATGACCCCCCCCCCCCGGAAAACCAGAGCAACCTCAGAGAAACAACAGCATGCCCATCCAGGGAAGGATTCAGAAGGAAATAAGGACAAAATAGGAAACCCCTCAGCCAGCAGTAGGGCAACAGAAAGTAAGCAGGACTTCTACTGCTATGGTAAGATCTTATACAACTGTACTATGTCACTTCCTTATCACTGCTGCAGTATTCTTCATCCTTGGAAGAGTACAAAAGCTACTAGAAGGTATGGGAAGAGGAAGGCAGAGAAGAGCCTTCCACAAACCCATGAAGGCCAGCCCTGGCAAATTCTGCCCTAATCCTGCAAATGACATCCAAATTATAAAGTCTGTTAAAAGTGTGAGCAGAAGACCAGGTAGCAGTTTCCAAAATGAATCCATTATCAAAACCTCTGGAAATAGCACCAGAAGTGGCAAATGTCCTGGTAGAATGAGCAAGAACAGAACAGAAAAGCTGCTTGCCATGAAAAGAATAACAAAAGTAAATGGTGTTAAAAATCCTGATGAAAATTATTTGCTCAGACACTGCCAAATCAAATTTCCTGGCATGAAAATAAACAAACAATAAAAAAACACTCAGATTTTTTTTATGTGTTTTGTCTTATCCATGCAATATCACAGTTACCTATGTAAATCCAAGGTGTGTAGGACTCTCTCATTAGAAGTCTGTGGACAAAGAAAAAAGGAAGAAAGATGAATAAACTGACTTAAGCACAAATCAATAATCACTAAGGGCTTAAAAGATGGATTGGTACAAAGAAACACCCAGCCCCTGTGAAAAATTTGGGACTGTTATTAGAGCATGGCGTTCAAAAACCTTCTTGGCAAAAATGGGCCAAGTGGCCTAATGGATAAGGCATCAGCCTCTGGAGCTGGGGATTGTGGGTTCAAGTCCCACCTGGGTCGATACAAAGTAAAAGCCACCAACAAAACAGTCTTCCAAGAACAATGCTGCAGAGAGGAAGAAACGGAAAGCTCAAAGGGGAGTGAGTAAATTTTTCAAGAACAAAACTGATGTACCAAGGGGGAGTAATAGGTTTTCTTGGGGGGGGAGTGATATGAAGGAAGCCTTTCAGGAATTGTTTGACTTCAAAACTAGAAACCAAGGTGGACTTAGAGAGAAAGGGCTGACAAATTAACTTTAATAGAAGAGTATGCCAAACCAGCATTGAGCATTTCACACAAATAAAAAAGGACTGCAGGGAGCCCCACAAAATCCCAAAGCATATCCTCAGAAAACTGATGCATGAGATGAATCAAAACCCTACCACTCAAAGGGTCAGTTGAAGTGTGGACAAGTGAAGGTGAATAAGAGATCCCTTATCTTGTGTGAGAATATCCATCTGCTGAGGTCATTTGTGAAGATTTCCCCTGGCCAGGTGAAACAGAAAGAGGAACTGGTGCTGTCTGGGCCAAAAGAAAGTCACCAGCAAGATTATGGGTGTCTTACATGATCTTGTACAAGACCTTGAGGAAGAGGGGGAATAGGCATACAGAAATATTCCCTTCCAAGAAAAAAACATGATGCCCGGTTCCAAACCAGTGGACCTGGAACTTTGGAAAAGAACTGTGGAAGCTGTCTGCTCAGAGAAGCAGCAAAGAGAGGAATATCCCACTGATGTACAATATACAGAAACACCTTTCTGTGAAGTATCCATTCCTGTGGATCTGTCCTGGAGCTGCTCAAAAAAGTCTGCCACTAGACTGTGCTCTAAAGTGATGTAAACTGCCTGAGGTACCTGGTGATGGCAGATTACAAAATCCCAATCCTTGAACAGCCAGCATGCAAAGAAGGTAAGATTTTCTACCCCCTCCCCCCACTGATGTATCACATGACTGGTACTGTCTTAAAAACCTTTAGATGACCTGTACCTAAAAAAGAACTGTAAGGGCTGAAGACCTAGAATTAGAGCCCTTCTCTTTGATATTGATGTGGTCTGATATCTGTTGATGGGACCAAACACCAGTGACTTTCTGGTTATTGCAGGAAGCTCCTTGACCTTTGTTGGTAGCATCCATGTATAGCTCTTGATTACGAATAGGAACCTGAAATGGCAGACCTGAATTTAGGGAAATCTTTTGAATGTTCCAGATGAGCTTCAGACAAGATAAGACAGGAACCAGAAACTCCAGTTGGCAGCAGTGCTGAAGCCAACCAAACTTTCTTAAGACACTACTGAAAATTCCTCATGTGGCTTTTGGTAAAAGGAGCCATAAGAACAATGAATGACATACACCTCAGGACTCAGAGAAATCTCCCTGCAAGAAGAAATGGAAGAGGAAGAACAGAGTAGAAAAAGGCAGTCAAAAAGAGGATCTTGGGAAGCGGACGGCAAGGCAACATTTGGATGATCTGAATACTGCAACCCAAAGACTTGGTCCTCAGATGTAGGCAACAAAGATTTTTTTGAGACTGATAGTGAATCACACACTGTGAAGTAGAAGCTCAGTGAAGTGTAAATTTTGAAGTAGAAGCTGCTGAGTGGGGGACTGAATTAGAAGGTCATCCAAATAATGGAGTATCAAATTCCAGAAGCCTGCAGAAGGCTACCACAGGGACCAGATATTAGGTAAATACCCCTGAAGCCATAGAAAAGACAAAAGGCAAAGCAAAGAACGTATAATGAGAGGAAGGAACAGAGAAGTTAAAAATGTCCTGAACAAAATGTGACTAGGAATATAGAGTATTCTTCAACTCCAAAAAGACCAGAAAGACCTGAGGAAGCAAAAAAGGGAGAAGAGGGTCTGAAGAGACAATATCCTGAAGGATGGAGCCTTAAGAAACATGCTGAGATAGGACAGGTCTAGAATGGGCCTCCACGGCCCTTTCTTCTTGGGAACCAGAAACATACAGGAATAAAACACTGTTCCCTGCTTTGACAAGAGAACACAGTGGATGGTTCCCTGTTATACCAGATTCTTCAGGACCAAAGGAAAATGAGGAAGCTGGCAAGGAGGAGGCTGAGGAAGGGACTTCCAACTCATGACATAACCACGCTGGATGATGGAGAGAACCCAGGTGTCTATGGTTATCTGTTAAAGAGGGAAGGAAAGGGTTAGCCTGAATGACAGAGGAATCTGGTTGAGGGGGAAGGGAGACTGGATGTCAGATAGATGCAAATTTACCAAGAAAGGAAGGTTTTTGGCCTGTGGAACTCTGAGTGGGGTTATCTGGGAAAATCCTCTTAGAAACCATTTTACTCCTAGTAGGTTGTCTAGGCTGCCCCTGGACAAAGAAAGATTCTGATGGATACTTCCTCTGGAACTTAGGAACAGGAGAAAGAAATCTGTAAGGTCCTACAGAAAGTACAGTTGTGTACACTTACCATAAATGTAGATGTTAGAAACCATTTTACTCCTAGTAGGTTGTCTAGGCTGCCCCTGGACAAAGAAAGATTCTGATGGATACTTCCTCTGGAACTTAGGAACAGGAGAAAGAAATCTGTAAGGTCCTACAGAAAGTACAGTTGTGTACACTTACCATAAATGTAGATGTTCGAGTGTATTCACTGTTGCAGTCATTACAATTGGGTTATCCTGCTGGCAGGCTACCCTCAGTCGGCCTGAATTCCAAAGTCTAGGTCCGGTGTCGGTTGCTATCTCCTCTTCCCTGACGTCAGTGCGCCAGGGATATAAAAGTTGCAGCCGACGCCATTTTCTTGAGTTTTTCTTGCCCCAGATGTCAGGTGCCCCCAAAAGTGTAAGCTAAAAATATGTCAATAAAACATGCATGCACCAAAGTATATATTTTGCCTTCATCTACAAGCAAATACACCACATAGGTTCTATAGAATAGAGAAGTACAGATAAGTTCCAGCAAAGAAATGGGGGATGGCAGGTGGGTAACCTGAACTGCAACAGTGAATACACTCAAACATCTACATTTATGGTAAGTGTACACAACTGTACTATGCCTTCATGTTTCACTGTTGCAGTCATTACAATTGGGTTGAATCCCAAAGCTAAGGTTGGGAGGCTGGAGCTAAATAGCATTAGGAGCGGCTATTAGGCCCTGCAGAACTGCAGTGGCAAAGCCTGCCCTGGATTTAGAGTAGAGTGGTAAGTGATGGTGCTTTGTGAAAGTATGCACTGAACTCCAAGTAGCAGCCTCTAAAATGTCTTTGGTTGGTACTCCCCTGAGGAAGGCTGCTGCTCTGGTTGAATGTGGCCTAATGCCCTTAGGTACTGGCTTGCCATGTTGTGAATAGCAGAAACGAATGCAGTGGCCTATGCACTTTGAAATAGTCTGCTTTGAGATGGCCTTTCCTTGTGATCCTGCAGCATATGCCACTAGTAATTGCTCTTTCTGAAAGCTTTGGTTCTGTTCAAATAGAAGCATAGCTGTCTGTGTATGTCCAAAGAATAAACAGATAAACACAGAAAAGTCTCCGGCACAATGAAGGTTATCCTTCTGTTGGTAAAAGCAGGCAGACCACTCGAGAGATAACAAATAACTTTAATCCAGAAAATCACTTCACCAAACAAAAAACAAAGTCCAAAACCAGTAGCATGGATCGATTTAAGCGCTTTCGTCTCCTTACAACGGAGACTTCATCAGAATAATTTATGTAACTCGACCATGCTTTTTATACACTCACCATTTTCATTAATTGACAATCATAAAATTAAACGCTGTCAGCCTTAAAGCCATAGCGCTACATAAAAACTGAAAATTATTGTTAGTGGATAAAGTCCATTTAAAAAGACATAGTATTGAGTATTAATTCCTAACGAATTTAATTTTATGATAGTCAATTAATGAAAATGGTGAGTGTATAAAAAGCATGGTCGAGTTACATAAATTATTCTGATGAAGTCTCCGTTGTAAGGAGACGAAAGCGCTTAAATCGATCCATGCTACTGGTTTTGGACTTTGTTTTTTGTTTAGTGAAGTGATTTTCTGGATTAAAGTTATTTGTTATCTCTCGAGTGGTCTGCCTGCTTTTACCAACAGAAGGATAACCTTCATTGTGTCGGAGACTTTTCTGTGTTTATATGTCCAAAGAATGCAGAATTCTCTCCCCCTTATTCTGTGGGTTTGGTTAAAAGGTAGGCAGATGAATAGTTTGGTTAAGGGCCACACTGGATACTACCTTAGCATAAATGTCAGGTTTGTCCTCGGAGAAACCCTGTCTGGATAAAAAATGATAAAAGGTTCCACATCCATGAGTGCCTGTAGCTCTGAGACTCGTCTTGCAGAAGTTATTGCTGTTTTCCAAGATAAAAACTTTATATCAGCTGTAGTGGCTGGCTCAAAAGGAGGCAGGGTGAGTTTTTCCAAGACATAATTGAGGTCCCATGCAGGTACTGGTGATCTCCTTGGGGCCTTAAATGTTTGGCCCCTCTGAGGTACTGCCTTAATAAAGTATAAGAAAAGATTGGTGGCTCTGTATTGTAATGAGCCAAAATGGCAGAGGCATGAATTTTTATAGATGAAAAGGATAGGCCTTTGTTCAGCATCTCAGTCAAGTATTGCAAAATCTGAGGAATATTTGGTACAGCTGTGTCAATTCCTTGTGCCTGGTTCCAAGCACAGAATCTCTTCCTTTTTCCAGCACAGGATTTTCTAGTACTAGGCCTCCTGGCCTCCAAAATGACATCCATCACCGCTTTAGAGAGAGGTGTGTTTTGTATGACTACATTATCCGTCATGCTGCCAGATTTAAGGTCTTGAGATGGCTGTGCAGGATCTGATTGTTCTGCTGGGACAGTAGATGAGGCACTTGAGGTAAGGTCCAGGCTGGGCATTGAGACAAGTTCCTTAGGATTGGATACCAGTACTGGTGTGGCCAGTCTGGGGCAATCAGTATCATTTTTGGCTTCTCCTGTCTGACCTTTAGGAGCATCTTGGGGAGGAGAGGCAGAGGAGGAAAGGCATATACTGTTAAGTTTTTCCAGCTGAAAGATAGGGCATCCACTTTCCATGCTTGTCTGTGATAAGTCCTTGTGCAGAATCTCTCAGTTGGCAGTTGTGAGGTGAGGCAAATAGATCTATGTCCGGGCATCCCCATTTCCCCGTTACCATGCTGAAGACTTGTGGATCCAATTTCCACTCGTGGGGATCCATGAGGTTTCTGCTTAGTCTGCCACAGTATTTATCTTTCCTGGCAGGAATTGTGCCTGCAGATGTATTTGGTAAGTCAATGCTGTGTCCCACAAAGTAATGGCTAGTCTGCAAAGGGGATAAGAATGAGTGCCTCCCTGCTTGTTTATATACCACATGACCGTGGTATTGTCTGTCTATCAGTAGTTGTCCCGGATGAAGTAGGTCCTTGAAGGCTGTCAGGGCATTTTGAACAGCTAGCATCTCTTTTTGATTGATATGTAGATGCATTTGGTTTCCGGACCATGTGCCTTGAATACATTTTCCTGCCATGCGGGCTCCCCAGGCATAATCCGATGCATCCGTTGTTAATGTCTGTGTGGCTGGGGGTAGAGTGAATGGCTGTCCCTTGTTCTGGTGACAGGCCTTCGCCCACCATCGAAACTCCTGTTGCAGGCAGGGAATGAGAGTAACTATTGTTTCCAGGCTGTGGCAATGTTGAGTCCAGACACTTTTTAGGTACCATTGAAGTTTCCTCATATGCAGTCTTGCATATGGAATTAGTAGAATGCAGGATGCCATGAAGCCCAAAGCCTGCAGAATTTTTCTTGCAGATAACTGGGCCTTTGTTGCCAACAGTTTGAAATAGGTAGTCAGTTGCCTTTGTTTGTCTGGCGTGAGATAAGCCATCTGGGCAGTTGTATTTAAGCCTGCACCCAGGAATATTATCTCTTGAGAGGGTACTAGTTTTGAATTCTGTTCGTTGACTGTGTACCCTAGGCATGGTAGTAATCTCTTTATAAACGCCAGATTCTGTAGTGGAATGTCCTTGTTCTCTGCTTGAATGAGGCAGTCGTCCAAATGAGGATATATCTGTATTCCTCTTTGTCTGCAGTATGCAATTACTGGTGCCAGGCACTTTGTGAAGACCCTGGGTGCAGTAGATAATCCAAAGGGCAGTGCAGAGAATTGGTAGTGCATTGAGCCAGCTTTGAATCTGAGGTATCTTCTGCATGTGTCTGATTGGGACATGCAGATATGCCTCTTTTAGATCTAAAGTCACAAGCCAAGCCTTCTTGCCCAACATGGGCAGAAGCTACTGTACAGTCAACATTTTGAATTTTGGAATATCCAGATATGTGTTTAGAATAGACAAGACCAATACTGGTCTCCAGGATTTGTCCTTTCTGGGTACGAAGAACAGTCTTGAATAGAATCCTTGTCCCTGCTCTTGCTCTGGTACATGTTGAAAGGCCCTCATGTCCATGAGGGATGAGACTTGTTTTTGTGCCTCTGCCCATTGATGTTTTGGCAGGTCTGGCCAACCGTTTGCCCTTGGCAGGGTATGGAAGTGAAACTTGTAGCTTTGTGACACTATGTTTAAGACCCATTTGTCCTGGGTTATTATGTGCCAATTTTGAGAAAAAAGTGCTAGTTATCCCCCTACAGGTGCTGCCAGAAGATAAGTGCTTGGCGCAGGCAGGGGAAGTCATTGGGACTGTTTCCTGTATGGCTGTGATTTGTCTTCTCCAGTTTTGGAGGTAGAAGCACCCCATTGTTTAGACCTGTACGAACCTTGGGGCTGGGATCTGCCTCTAGTGCGTCTGTATCTGCCCCTTTGTGGCCTGTCTGACACTGGAAAGGACCAATTCTTTGTAGGCCAGTGTCTGCTAAATCTTGGTGGCTGTACCTGTAAGAAATCCTTGACTGTTTGCATAGATTTAGCTTTGTCCTCCATTTTCTTTAACACCTCTTCTGCTTTAACACCAAACAAAGCATCACGCTGTAATGGAGCATCTAATAATTTTGCTTTAACATGATCAGGTGAGATTTTGCTCTTTTAACCAAGCATGCCTCCTAATGACAGAACCCGTAACTGCGGCCCTGCAGGAGGCCTCCAGAGAATCAAAACCACATTGCAAAGTATGCTTTCCAACTTGTTCAGTCTCATGCAATAAATCCTGCATTTCTTTGTTTTCTGCACATTCAGAATTTATCAACTTTTTCTGTTTAAGCAGTGACATAATGTATTGCTGATATTTGAGCATATGAAACTGACAATTTAAAGCCCTTATAGCCAAGGTAGCAGAAGTGTAAATCTTTTTTCCCCATCTGTCCAGTGACCTAGAATCCCTGTCAGAGGGAGTAGGGTTTTTTTGCAGTGGAAGCCTTGACCCCTTTGGGACCCTGAGAGAGAGTTTCTGGGTCAGCAGCAGGGTTTTTGACAAGGAATTTATGAGAGTCAGGAACCCTGTAGTACCCTGCCCGGCTTAACAGGAGCTGGAGGCAAGAAGTCAGGGGTCAGACTGGACTCTGAAAATACATCTACAATGTCTAACACAGGTGGAATAGCTAAGGGCCTGTGTTGTGGTAGTAAAAGAAAGTCTCTGAGCCTTTTCTTAGATTCTGAATAATCTTGGCTCTCCCAGTGGAAATGCTCCCTCATGGTATGTAAAGTTTCCCCAAAAGAATAATCCTCAGGAGGAGAGGCTGAAGGGATAGATTCTTCAGCATCAGAATCCTCATAGGGAGGAAGAGAGTATTCCTGATCAGAAGAGGAATCAGATGAAATGGAAACCTGATCTGAAGATTCATATTCTGTCTCTTGCCTAGGCCTCTTATCAGGAGAGGGCTGGGAACCCCTGATCAAAGTAATTAGGTCTTCGGCCATTTTGAGCATCTGTTTTTTAGACATGGAGGCCTGTCCATGAGGCTGTTGTACTTGTTTCTTTGTCTTTAAAGGTGCTTTAGTCTTTGCCTTTGAAGCTGAAGCCGTTTTAACATATAATGGAGTAGGTCTGAAAACACCCTCAGAAGCCGATGCCTGCTCAGCGGCTCTGGACCCATCTGAGGGAATAGTTTCCGAAGGTCCAACACCTTGAGCTTCCAGCGGCCTGGTTGACTCCACGTGGGTGTCAGTAGCGGCCTGTGAGTCTAAAGTAGTGGTGGTCAGAGGCTGCAAAGGCGCCTCACTGAGAACCGGCAACTGGCTTAGAAGAAGCCTCGTCGTCGGTTTTGGACCTCAGATGCCTGTCCTTTTTTTTGCGTTTCTTGTGAATTCCGGTAGTCGGATGGCTATCCGACGACATTGTATAGTTAAATCTTCTGCCAAAATAGTGAAATGCAAAATCGTACCGATGCTTAATAGTGCGTTGGTTAAATCTAGCACAAAACCGACAACTAGCAACGTTGTGGTCAGGGCCTAGACAAGGAATACAGTAAAAATGAAAGTCCTTATGAGGTATTTGCTTCCCACAAGAAATACAATTAACTTTTTCTGACATCGGTCTGGAGCAAGAAACAAGTTTCCCCGACAGGGTACTTAGCTTTTAGTGAAGACTTCGGATCGGAAATTCGAACACGAAAATTTCAGGAGTCTGCCGACCGGCACTTGTAAACTGCTTTTGCTTCGGGCACCGCGGGACAAGAAAGACTGAAGAAAATTGCGTCGGCTGCAACTTTTATACCCCTGGTGCACTGACGTCAGGGAAGAGGCGACAGCAACTGATGCCGGACCTAGACTTTGGAATTCAGGCCGACTGAGGGTAGCCTGCCAGCAGGATAACCCAATTGTAATGACTGCAACAGTAAAACACGAAGAACATCCTTGCCCTTATCCTGCAAGATTTTAAGCAAATCTGCAGTAGTGCCAAGATTCTGGTTGACTAAGGGGATCTAAAACTTTGCCCTTAATGTCCTGTGGGAAAGCCTGCAGGTGCAACCAAGAATATATCCGCATGACAGAACCAGATGCAGAAGTCATAGAGGAGACATAAGATGCATTTAATGGAATGGCGAGCCACCTCACAGGAAGAACTCAGAAGAGAAAGAGCCAAGGTCTTACTGTCCGAATCAGGTATGTCAGTCAAATTCCTGTCCCCCAACTGAGAGAGAGGAGCTAAGATGTATCCAGTCACATATGTCTGAAAATTAACAACCGTAAAGGCCAAAGTAGCACAAGTATACCCTTTTTTTGGCCATACCTCTCCATAACACTGCTGTCCCTATCAAAAGGTAGAAGCTTGTAAGAGGAAAGCAGTTTGGATAGCTTATCTCTGGACATGGAAACTACAGTAGGATCAGATGAAGGACTTTTACAACAGCATTTCTGATTCTCAGGCACTTTATAAAATCTGTCTGGCTTCTTAGGTGTAGGAGGTTGAGAGTCAGCTGCTGTAAATATGTCCAAAACGGCAGCTAAAACAGGAGGTTCTGCAGAAGGTCTGAGAGAGTCCATTTGCAAGGATTCATAGTATCTCTTTTGAAGCTCTGACACTTGAGAACAATCCCACTTTAAGTGTTCTATCATATGGATCACTGTATCCCTAAATGATAATTCCACAAAAGGGGCATCAGAGGGCAAAGTATCTTCTTCATCAGACAGCTAAGCCAAAGAAGAGTGTATATGAGATGAATATGCTAAGGATTCTTCACCAGAATCCAATTATTCATCCAAAGTATAGAATCCCTAGGTCTCTTAGATGGAGGGGAACACAAGGGAGCAGAAGCAACAGGGGCAGACAATCCTTTTGGAGAGCCATAAGGGCATTAAACAGTCCATGAGAAAAGTCCTGCAACTTGTTGTGAGGATCCTTAGCCAAAATAGCCACGCTTGGTTTTCTGTTTCTTTTTCAGAAGAACATCTGCCTTGAAAATTCTAGGATATTCAGACCCCTGCTGAGATTAAATGAGTGCATCAGGCATCTCCTCCCTAACTATAATTCCCCTAGACCCTTCAGATATAATCAGTCATGGTTCCCCTTCCACACCTGTACCAGACGTATGCACAACCTCAGTAGGCAGCTCTGGTGTTGGCCTCCAACTGGGTTGCGGCAGAGGAAACTGGTGTCAGCTACAGCCACTCCTGGGGTTCTTCATTAAATCAGAGGGAGATGGCTGGTGCTGGCTGGACACCTGCAGGTTTAGTATGTGCCATTTTTTAGCTTTCTTCTTAAGTGGCGGCTGAACGTCTGGGCAAGCAGATTCAGACATGGTACCCTGGGTCAACAGCTTCAGATGTTAATTTTTCCAAATAAATAGTAAGGGAAGACAAATAGCAACGGAGTGACTTACTGACAAACACCTGTCACACATTACATTGAGTATGGTCGTGTGTAGCATCTAACCACAAAAGGCACTCCTTGTGTCTATCTTTATGGGGTATCAGCCTCCCACACTCACTATTTCCCTTCCTGGATGACATGAAAACCAGGTACAATGAGGAAAAAAATAAAGGAATAAACCCCAATGGGGTACTTATCTGTACAACGCTTGGAAAATGAACAAGCTTGGTGAACAGTGAACAGACCAAATTCAGGGGTAACATTCGGACTGATGGCAAAGAAGTTGTGAGGATTAGTATCCGTAGGTCAAATATGTAGCTTATGCCTTGCACGCAGGACATATAATGCCTGGAAGGTGTAAAGACTTTGGTATACTGGCCAGATGTAAGGCTATTCTCAGCAGGATATCTCAAGGGTAAAGAATAGGCTATCCCAATTGTAAAAAAATACTGCAACTGTGATAAGCAAATGACAGAGAGTGTTTAACAATTAGTACACCACATATCAAAAATGCTAAACCATATGCATACTTTTTCAGTTTCTGGATACAGTTTACCTGTGATTTCACTCAGTCTTTATAGAACAGTGTACATTGCCATATGCATACTATCTGTACAGAATCTTACCATTATGTTCAGAATTTGCTACGTACTCGTTCTGTATATAGTTTTGATTAGAAAGACCATGATATACTTTCTGTTCTGAGAGCTCGGGTTGTGGCTGAAATGGGTCAACAGACCAGTCCAGTTACCCAGTGAACAAATAGTAAATAAAATAAACAATAAATAGGTTACATTACATACCTATTTCTGCATCACTCATAATCAATGCTTTTAAATCAGTATATTATCTAGGGTTATTTTAGTTCATTCACATTTGTGGGAATTTGTCTGGTTTGTTAGAAGTACAGGGATATCGTATTTTATTGACAAGACAATTTTTTATTAACTATTCCAAAGAAATCAAAATGGCCAAAGAAGAATTTTGTATGAAGAACCCTCGAGAGGAAAAACATTATTCACAACACTGGACAGTATTTTAATCATATATGGTTGGTTTTCTTTCAACTTACAAAAAACAAAACTCAGCCAGCAGATCATGGCAAGCTGTATAAATTTATTAGCTTATCTAAAGCATAACAAACAGACCGGTTTCGGCTCAGTTAAATATCAGCCTTCTGTAAGTTTTGTTTTTTTGCATTTCCCGTACAGGTAGGATATCTCTTCAGTTTGCATTTCTTTCAACTTACCAAGAGAGAGAAGTTTCGGAGGAGAAAAAAATGGACATATTGACAGAGCAACTTTACATTTAGATCAAGTAATGAACAAACTACAATCAATATGTTCACTAGTTATCCAGGCTACAATCAGAATTAGATCAGTTATACATGGACCTTGACAGAATGGATTTAATGAAAATCAAAAAGACAGACATTATACAGAATGTCATGATTCTTTTTTAAAACATATTTTTAAATTTAATTATAATAATTCTAAAGCAAATTAATTACTCAATGCTCATTATGTTGAACCTAGCAGACATTTTGGTAGTTTTATTAACTTTTCAATTCAGGCTACAGAACATCACATCTTTTTGAGGACACAAAGATAGTCAATTTTCTTAATTACAGCTTCAGTTTTATAGATCCCACTGAATTTAATGACTCGCTTAAAAACAGAAAATATTATTTTGAAATTTACAAATAAAGCTTCAGATCCAGAGTCTATTCTAATGGAATTTTACAAATGCTTACAGAATAAACTATCCGCTAACCTTCTTAATTTATTTATATCTTTAACCACTCTATCCAATCTAGATCATCATAACTAAATCTCATAAAGACCCTTTAGAACCAGCCAAATACCCCCCTACAGCCCTTAACAATGATTATAAAATTAATGCACAATTCGTAAGCACTTTTATGATAAAAAAAAAAATCAATGTCTTCTTACGTTCAACTCAATTTGGCTTTGTCTCTGTGAATAAGCTGCATATAGTACACACGAAAAGTACAGTTGTGTACACTTAACATAAATGTAGATGTTAGAGTGTATTCACTGTTGCAGCCATTACATTTGGATTATCTGCCTGCAGGTAGCCCTCAGCCATCCTGAATATCAAAGTCTTGGGTCTTGTGTCAGATGCTGTCTCTTCTTCCATGACGTCAGGTTGTCAGGGGTATAAAGCATGCATCCAATGTTATTACATCAGTTTTTCTTGCCCCAGATGTCAAAGCAAATACACCAGAAAGCTGAAATTCACTAAAGAAGAAGAAAGGGATAGCCAAGAGAAGTCAGGGGGTTGGAGGGAGGGTAACCACGACTGCAACAGTGAATACACTCGAACATCTACATTTATGGTAAATGTACACAACTGTACTATGTTCTTCGTGTTTCACTGTTGCAGTCACAAAAAATAGGCATGTGGTAATGCTTGGTGAAGGTATGTAGAGGGCTCCAGGTAGCAGCTTCTAGGATGTCCCTGGTAGGGACACCTCTGAGAAAGGCTGTAGATGTAGATGCAGCCCTGGTAGAATGTGATCTTATCCCCTGTGGGGTAGGCTTTCCATGGTGCTTATAGCACAAATAAATGCAATGGTCTATCCACTTACAAATGGTTTGCTTTGAAATGGCCTTCCCCTCTGCCCCTGCAGCAAAGGCAACTAGCAGCTGTTCAGTTTTTCTGAGAGGCTTAGTCCTGCCAAATAAATAAAATCTAAGTTGTCTGTGCACGTCCAAAGAGTACAGAATTCGATCTCCTTTGTTCTGTGGATTAGGAAAAAAGGTTGGCAAGTGAACAGACTGATTAAAGGTTACACTGGATACCACCTTGGTCATAAAGGAAGGATTGGTCCTGAGGGACACCCTGTCAGCAAGGAAGATGATGAAGGGCTCCACTGCCATGAGGGCCTGTAATTCAGACACTCTTCTTGCTGAAGTGATGGCTAGAAGGAAGGCTGTCTTCCAAGAAAGGAATTTCAACTCTGCAGTTGCAGCTGGCTCAAAAAGAGGTAGAGTGAGCTTTTCCAATACAAAGTTAAGGTCCCAGGCTGGAGAAGGGGCTCTCCTGGGTGGTCTTAAAAATTTGGCCCCTTTGAGGAATTGTTTCAACAGGGAGTGAGAGAATAGGCGAGGCTCAGTATTATAATGTGCTGAAATTGCTGAGGCATGAATTTTAATTGATGAGAAGGAAAGGCCCTTGTGGATCATCTCTGTTAAGTCTGAAGAATATGTGGTAAGCTGGGCACTGTTGTGCCCATCTTCCTGAGTCTGGCTCCAGGAACAGTATCTTTTCCACTTTTCAGCATAGGATTTTCTAGTACTAGGCCTCCTAGCCTCCATAATGACATCCAGCACCTGCTTACTTGAGGGATGCTATTGGAGAGCTCAGGGAATTAGCCAGGCTACAAGGTTCAGGGTTTGAAGCTGGGGTTGCAGAATTTGGCCTTCCTGCTGGGACAGCAGGGAAGGGGTCTGAGGCAGGTGCCATGGTTCCAGCAGTGACATACTGCACAAGAGGGGGTACCAGTGCTGGCGTGGCCAGTCTGGTGCAATCAGTATTGTCCTTGGTTTGTCCTGTTTGATCTTTAGCAGAACTTTTGAGAGGAGAGGCAGAGTGGAAGGCATAAACTGAGAGGCTTTCCCAGGTGAAGGACAGGGCATCCACTTTCTAAGCTTGACTGTGGGAAGTCATTGTGCAGAATTTTTCCAATTGGTATTTCTGAGGGGAGGCAAACAGGTCTAACTCTGGGTTCCCCCATTTGTTTCTCAAAATGTTGAATATCTTTGGTTCCAGTTTCCACTCACGTGGGCCCATGAGATTTCTGCTTAGGTCGTCTGCCAGTGAATTCAGCTTGCCTGGCAGGAATTCAGCTTGTAGGTGCACTTGGTAGCTCAAGGCTGTATTCCACCGAGCCATGGCTAGTCTGCAAAGAGGATACGAGTGGGCTCCCCCCTACTTGTTTATGTACCATATAACATTGGCGTTGTCTGTCTTTACCAATAATTGTCCTGGAAGGATGTGGTCCTTGAAGGCTGTCATGGAATTCTGTACAGCCAACATTTCTTTTTGATTGATATGCGGGTGCATCTGACTAGGGTTCCATTTGCCCTGAATGCACTGCCCTGCCAAGTGAGCCTCCCATGCATAGTCTGATGCATCTGTTGTTAGGATTTGGGCGGCAGGGGGTAGAGTGAATGGCAGTCCCTTGTTGTGGTAGCAGGCCTCTGCCCACCAAAGGAACTCTGTCTTTATACAAGGAATGATGGGAATCATTGACTCTAGGTCCTGAGAATGTTGACACCGTGGGCTTTTTAGATACCACTGTAGTTTCCTCATACGCAGTCTTGCATATGGAATTAGTAGAATGCAAGAGGCCATGAACCCCAGGCTTGCATGATTTTCCTTGTCGATAGCTGGGTCTTTGTGGCCAGCAGTTTGAATTAGGCTGCCAAATAAACTTGTTTCTCTGGCGTGAGGTAAGCCATCTGGGAAGTTGTGTTCATGCTTGCTCCCAGGAATACAATTTGTTGGCAGGATACTAGATGAGATTTCTTTTCGTTTATGGTGTACCCCAGTGAGGTTAGAAGTTTCTTTACAAATGCCAGATGATTTAGTAGCATGTCCTGGCTTTCTGTCTGAATTAGACAATCATCCAGGTATGGGTATATCTGAATATTTTTTTGCCTGAAAAATGCAACGACTGGAGCTAGGAACTTTGTGAATACCCTGGACGCAGTAGATAAGCCAAAGTGAAGTACATGTAGCCTGCTCTGAAGCGTAGGTATTTCCTGCAAGATTCCCTTATTGGAATGTGCAAGTAAGCTTCCTTTAAGTCTAAGGTTGCCAACAAGGCATCTTTGCCTAGCATGGGAAGTAGCTGATGAAGTGTTAACATTTTGAATTTTGGGATTACAAAAATGGTGTTTAGAATAGAGAGGTCCAGGATAGGACGTCAGGAGCTGTCTTTTCTGGGTACCAGGAAAAGTCTTGAGTAAAACCCTTGTCCTCTTTCTTCTGCTGGGACAGGTTGAATAGCCCTGATACTTAGAAGAGAGAGAACCTGCTGTTGAGCCTCTGCCCACTGATTTGGGGGTAGGTCTGGCCAACTGTTTGGGGTTGGTAAGATGTGGAAGTGGAATCTGTATCCTTGGGAAACTATATTTAAAACCCATTTGTCCTGGGTAATGTGTTCCCAGTTTTTTGCATGCAGGGCGATCTTTCCCCCTAAGGGAGCAGGCAGTTGAGCATGGCTTGGTAGGTTTAAGGTTAAGTCATTTTGACAGTTTTCCACAGGAGGGTGTCTTACTACTTCCAGCTTTGGAAGTAGGAGCCCCCCATTGCTTAGGCCTGTGAGTGCCTTGAGACTGTAGCCTAGGTGGTCTGATGTTCCTGGGTTTGGACTGAGAAGGCCTGGAAGAGACAGAAAAGGACCAATTCTTAGAAGGCCAATGCCTACTGAATATGGGAGGCTGTACTTTCAGGAAATCTTTAACAGTTTGCATAGATTTAGCTTTTTCCTCCATCTTTTTAAGCACTTCTGCTTTGTTGCCAAACAGGTGGTCTTGGTTTAAGGGAGCATCCAGTAATTTTCTGGCAAATTCTGCTCCTTAAGCCAAGCATGCCTTCTAACAACAGACCCAGTGACAGCAGCCTTGCAAGATGCTTCTAAAGCGTCAACACCACATTGCAAAGTATGTTTACCAACTTCTTCAGCAGAATGCATTAAATCCTGTAATTCTTTATTTTCAGCACAGTCAGGAATCAACATAATTTTCTGTTTAAGTAAGCCCATAATATGCTGCTGATACTTTAACATATGAAACTGGCAATTTAAGGCCCTAATGGCCAAAGTAGCAGAAGTGTATACCTTCTTACCCCATTTGTCCAAGGCCCTGGAATCTCTATCAGACATTTTACCTCCGGCTCTCAGGAAACCAGACAGGTATTACAGAGTACCTGACTTTCACAAGTTCCTCTTCAAGAATCATACTGCGGACCCAGAGACCATTTCCCAGGGACAAAAAGGCATTAAAGCTATTACTGCCAAAAACCCAACCCCCTCTGATAGAGATTCCAGTAGGCATCATCTACAATGTCCAGGACAGGAGGGATAGCTAAAAACCTGTGTTGAGGTAGGAGTAAGAATTCCCTAAGCCTCTTTTTGGAGTCAGAGTAATCCTGGCTTTCCCAGAGGAAATGCTTCCCTAGGAGCATGCAAGGTTTCACCAACAGAAAAATCTTCTGGAGGGGAAGCAGAGGGAATGGAGTCCTATGCATCAGAATCCTCATAGGTAGAAAAGGGCAAATCCTGGTAATCACAAGAAACAGAAATTTCAGAATCCTGATCAGAAGAATCAGAAGGAAAATCAGTTCTAGGTCTCTTAGAGGGAGAAGGCTGGCTTCCCCTAATTAAAGTAATAAGGTCGTCAGCCATTCTTATCATTTGTTTTTTTAGGCATATGGGCCTGACTATGCGGTTTGGACGTTGGTTTTCTAGGCGTGGGTCGGGTTTTAGACCTTGAAGAAGATTGTGTCGTTTTGAAATGCAAGTCAGTAGGCCGGAATACACCCTCAGAAGCCGGTGACTGCACAGCGGCTCTGGACCCATCCAAGGTAGAGACATCCGCAGGTTCCATGGTCGAAGAAGCATCTCCCAGCATACTGGACACCGAATGAGTCTCAGTAGAGGCATGCGAATCTGAAGTAGCGGATATCAGGGGCTGCGAAAGTGCCTGAGTACCGGAGAACTGAAGCGTCGTCGGCAGCTTTGGACCTATGCGGTCTGTCTCTGTCTTTATCTTTACGTTTTTTTGGAATGTTTGTAGTCGGGTGGCTTACCGAAGCCATTCCTGGATAATTAAACAGAGTACCGAAATAGTTTGAAGCAAAAATGAACTGAAAATGAATAGTTCAAGCATTGAATAAGGCACAAAACCAACAGCGAGGGACGGCGTGGTCTGGGCCTAAGCAAGGAATGCAGTACGAATGAAAATCTTTATGAGGTATTTGCTTTCCACAGGTAATACAATTGTTAACTTTTACTGACATCGGTTTACAGCAAGAAAAAGATCCCCAACAGGGTACTTAGCTTTTTGAAGACTTCAGTTCTGAAACTCGAAAATGAAAATTTCAGGAGTCGGCCGACCGGCACTTGCGAACTGCTTCTGCTTCAGGCACCGTGTGGCAAGAAAGACTGGTGTAATGGCGTCTGCTGCATGCGTTATACCCCTGATTACCTGATGTTATGAAAGAAGAGACAGCATCTGAAGCAGGAACCAAGACTTTGATATTCAGGCTGGCTGAGGGCTACCTGTAGGCAGATAACCCAAATGTAATGACTGCAACAGTGAAACACGAAGAACATCAGACTATTCTTCTCTATTACAGAAACAATGTGAACACAAATGTTCCATCTTTGATTTAATTTCACAGGATGCTGAAAAAGCATTTGATCTGGTGAACAAAGATTTTCTTTAACACTTACTAAAGTTAAGACTTTCAGGTTCAATACTGGACACAATTAAGGGTTTATCTGCTTATACTAATTAATTTTAACTTAAAAGTATAGTTAAAAAAGGTAGCCCCTTATCCCCCACTTTTTTTCTTCTTTGTATTAATCCAATTTTAGAATTTTTGGAAAAATATCCGCCAAGTGTTCCAATTTCAATAAACAATTATAATAATAAGATAACTGCTAATGCTCTTATGAACAGTTTCAAATTTATATACCCCTTTTAATAACATGTTTCTTGCCTTTTCTCACATGAAGGATTATAAGAGTTCAATAACTCAAAGTTCTCACCACCAAGTCCTAAACCTTTATGGCAGATTCCTTGTGTTGAAAAATTAGAACATTTAGGCTGGATTACTGTATTGATCCAGAGTACATTGCAGATGATCAAATGTCAAATATCATTTCTACAAATTAAATCATAAATAAATGGCAACACATAAAATTATCTTTTGCCAACAGTACCAACTTGTTTAAACTTAAAATTTATTCACATTGGTATTTCTTTATTGAAAATACTCCTTTTCCTCCCCATGCTAAATAGTACAATAAAATTAAATTGATTTAGAGTACGTTTTTTGGAGACATGGCTCAACTCGAATACTATGGGATATTATTATAAGGCCACATGCAAATACAGGACACAACATTAGAGATTCAACAATGTTTTTTTCTTCTTCAGATTTTTTATTAATTACAGAAGCTGTAATTTGTACTTTCCAGATTTAAGACCTTTGACACGACCTCACTCTTGCAACAATAAGATTTCATTTGACATACATATTAAAAACACCCAACTTATTGTTACAACGTAATTATATCTCATTTTTTTTCTATGGAAATGCATCCTTTGTAAGTATCAATATAGGACTTGTATCTTTATTTTCTTACAAGAAATAATCTACTCCAAATGTTGCAAACTTCATAAAGCTTATACTCAATAACAACTTTATAACATTTGAGGGTAAATACTACAAACAGGCTCAGTAGAGTAGCAATGGGGGATGCATGTGCCCCCATTTTTGCCAACGCGGTACTACTGAGATGGCAGACCCATTCTGTTTTACACTTGGATCTTTTTTAATAATGCTCTTGTTACTACAGCTATTTGGATGATATTTTTTTTTCATCTGGACAGGGGCTAAATAATTGCTTGATGACTTTATGAGAGACCTTGAGAGGACATCTAAGTTTTTTGAATTTACATCCCACATTGATCGGGAAGTTATACATTTTCTTGATATACATGTGTAGAAAGGCAACTTTGGCACAGTCAAGACTACTATTTACAGAAAAACAATGTTCTGTAATTCATTTTTGCAATTTCAGAGTAACCACCCCCTCCCTCAGAAGCTGGGAGTGGTGAAAAGTCAGTTTATTTGCATTTCCCGACTTCCATCTGTGACAAAGGGGGATACTGCCAGCACAGTTATCTGAAATTTCGTAAATAATTGTGTCATTTGTGAATATCAACATGATTTATATGACACTTGTGTTACAAATGTATTAGAACTGTATGCCATGTGTATATCAAACTGCTGGTACAGAAGTGAGTGTTGAAAAGGGTTTTGCAAAGGGCTGTTTGAACTGTAACAGTGTGCCCTACTGGAACAGAACAGAAATATACATGCACTACTGTAACTGTTTAAATGTATATTTTTTAACACTGGAAACTGGAATACAGGAGGCTAACTTTGGAAAAAATAGCTGAAATTAAATGACTTTATGGCCACATAATAAAAGATGGTATATTTCAGTTTTCAATGTAGGAAGGAGACACAATGTCTAAAACTAGGGAGCTTTCTGTTTTGTCTCCACAGTGAAATAATTACTAGTCTTGAAATGTGAAGGAATGTAATTGTTTTATGACTTCCAGCATCTGCCAAAGATATGAGGTCTATGTATATTCTCAGGTACATGATAAATACTGTCAGCTTCCAGCAGTGGGGGATTCACCTGGGATACAGTCAGATGACAAGTAATGATGCCATTCTGCAAGCTATCTCAACAGTAATATTGGAGATATTAATTTGAGAACTCTCAGAGAGAGAGAGAGTGCATTCTGTACTGTCGTGGACTTGACAACAGGAACCATTCACCACGCCTTGCTCTGATGAAGTAAGTTACTCAGGAATAGCATAATTCTCTTAGATATAAGTCGGGAATATAGTGAAGCTTAGTTCAGCTAGTTTTCTTTATTTGAGACTGTCCTGCAATGTTGTTTTAAATATTTACTGTGATCTTGAACTCTGATATCACTGTGAATATATACTGAGTGTTTTCTTGTTCTTTTATTATGCATTAACTATATTTAAACATTTCATTGTGGCTGATCTGTCTAAAGATATTTAAGTTTTGACAGTACTTGCATATTTATTTGGTGACACTGTGTGGGCCACTCCTAATAGCCTTGGCTCTTGGTTAAACTACCATTTGTAGTAATATTAATATTACACAGTAAGATTGGACACCATTTGTTAAGGGCCTTAAAGTAGCTGATAAGCAGTTGGCTGGTGATAGTGCTAACTACATTACAGTCTGCGAAAAAGGGGGCATCGCTAGTAAACATGTGCCAGCCTTTCCCAGGTGTGTGTGTGTCAGCTATTTTGGCAGGGACACAAAGCACTAGCTGGACAGAGAGGGTGCTGGAGGTCTTGGCTTGGCCACTCAGCTGAGATCTCAACTCTATAGCTGTGCCAGTGGGGAGACTTACTGGGGATCTGGAGAAAGAGGAAGAAACCAGCCCTGGACTGACTGTTGTCTCTGAGTGCTCTCAAGGGAAATTGCACTTGATGCAGAGAACTGCATCTGGAAACACTGTGTGTGTACTAGTCATTCTCCCAGTGTACGTTCCCCCACTGGTGCCAGTTGTGAGGACTGAGGCTCCCTGATTACTGGTCCAGTGGTGGGGGTGCCACAACATCTAACGACCAAAGATGTCCACAGGAGTTTGAGGTATTATATTAAAATCCATGTTCTTGGAAAGAGGCAGTCCGCCCTATATTATTGAAGAAGCCTGGGAGACAGTTATCCAAGGGAGGTCCTGCAAGTATGATGCAATTATTAAACATGGTCTGCAGTTTAATACAGTGGATGAAGATGAAGGGACTTCTAATAGCACAGTTACAAACTTCAACAGCAATATGGTGTTGCATTTTACTAGTAATTCTGAAGAAATTAGGATACCTAACAAAAAATGGTCAATATTACACTGGGATGACCACCTAAAATTGATTTTTTGTCAACCCTTATTTTTACTTTTAAGACTTGCTTTAACATTAAAAGGATTTTAGAAAATCAAAAAAAGTCCACTACTACAGGGTTTCCACAAACTATCAAATGTGGTTGTTGTCACCAGTGTCGGTACATTGTTGCCAGCGTGAAGGTTTTTTTAATTTAATTAACAACAGTGCTACGTGTGGCCAATTTAACTGTACATCAGCCCAGGTGGTTTATATTGCATGGTGTGGGTCATGTACCGCTTTTTACATTGGCAAAATTAACAATGCACTGAACAAAAGAATATGTCAGCACATTTACAGCACTGAGAAAAAGACAATAAGAGTGCACTACCTAGATGAGCTAACATGCTGTAACTTAGTCAATTTAATTTCTGAGTGTTGGAACAGGTGGGGTATGATGTTTTATTGGGTGGCTAGAAAAAAATAAACCATCTGTCTCTTGGTTTGTGGATTATTTATTGGACAGTTCACCGCAGCAAAAGGGAATATCTCTATTTTTTTAGAAAAAAATAAAAGTTGTGTAAAATCTTGGCTTAACCATAGATGTCTTTCTCTTCCATGTTGCAGTATCCTACATATGAGTTTACTTCTCGTGCCTCGCGTACGTGCAGCCATTATACAAAAGTTTTCAGTCCCTCTGAGGTGTGTGAGATGTCTGACATGGCTGAGGGAACATGGGCCATATAAGTGACGCCTGCACGCACCAGCCCTAAGAACTGAAAGCCCCAGTCGGAGCCAGAAAGCAATGCCAGTCCAGTGTCACCCAGAAAGGGGAAATGCAACCTAAGAGGAGGGGAAAGCGGGTGGGAAGGAATACTGTAACATGGAAGAGAAGGACATCTATGGTTGTGGTAAGATTTTACACAACTCTTCTATGTCCTTCTATTCCAGTGTTGCAGTATTCTACGTATGGGTGTGTGCCAAAGCTCACTGTAACTGGGGAGGTGGTCTAGAGGCACACTCCAGGAATCCGTGAAGGATGGCCCTGGCAAACCCTGCCCTGGATCTAGAGATGTGGTCTAGTTTGCAGTGTTTAGTGAAAGTGTGAACTGAAGACCAAGTAGCTGCCTCTAGAATAGTAGAGATATTCAGCCCCTTAAAGAAGGCTCCTGAAGAGGCCATAGCTCTGGTGGAGTGTGCTTTAACTGCACCCTGCAGACTTTACCATGGAGTTGGTAGCAGAAAGTAATGGCCTTTGAGATCCAGGCAGAGATGGTCTTGTTTGGACACTGTCTTTCCCAAGGATGTAGGGTGGAAGGATATGAAAAGCTTGTCAGCCTGTCTGATGGACTTGGTTTTATGCAGGTAAAACCTGAGTTGTCAGTGCACATCCAGGGAGTGCAGTACTCTCTCACTGTCTCCCTGTGGATTGGGGAAAAGGGTAGGTAGGTGTATGGCCTGGTTAAGGGACAGGTCATTCACCACCTTAGGCATGAAGGATGGGTTAGTTCTTAAGGAACACTAGAAAAGGGGGAATAGCCATAATGGCTTGTAGCTCTGAAACTCTTCTGGCTGAGGTCAAGGCCACTAGCAATAGAGTTTTCCACGTGCAATGTTTTAGAGAAGCTTTGTCTGCTGGCTCAAAGGGAGAGAGGGTAAGCTTTTCAAGAACGTAGTTAAGATCCCAAGGAAGAGGGGATAGTTTCCTGGGTGTTCTGAGGTGAAGTATTCCCTTAAGGAAGAGCTTAGAAGGAAGTCTGGATGCTACTGGGGGATCCAGAGGAAGGCATGCTGAAATTGCAGACAGATGAGCTTTGATGAAAGAATTAGCCAAACCAGTCCGCAGTAACTTACACAGGTAAGACAGGACTAGAGGGGGCTTGCTAGAAAGCAGGTCCAATTGTGTTTTGTGACACCATAAAATGAATATTTGCCACTTTGAAAGGTAGGATTTTCTTGTATTTGGTTTCCTGGCCTCCTGCAGGACATGGAGCACTTCCTCATTGTAAAGGTGTCTGAAGGGGATCAGAATCCTATCAACCACAGGGTGAGGTGCAGAAGCTGCCACTGTAGGTGAATCTAGGATCCCTTTTGTTGTGCGAGAAGGTCCACTCTGGGGGGTAACTTGTGGTGATTACCCTTGGACAAATGTAGAAGTAGGGGGAACTAATGCTGTCTGGGCCAGTAGGGAATCACCAACAAGATTTTTGGGGTGTCCTGCCCGATATTCAGCAGGACCTTCTGAATGAGCAGGAAGGGGGGAGGGCATATGGGTGTTTTCCCTTCCAGGAGATTGAGAAGGCATCTGTTGCCAGTGCCTGCGGGTCTAGTATCCTAGTGCAAAGACCAGGAAGCTGTCTGTTGATGGGGGAGGCAAACAGGTCTATTTAAGGTGTACCCCACCTGTGGAGCAGATCTAAGAAGACATCTCTGTGAAGCATCCACTCATAGTTGCTTGTGATGGTTCTGCTCAGATAGTCTGCCTGGGAGCTGTGGAGAGAGGAAATGCAGGCTGCCTGCAGAGTACTTCTCTGTGAGGTGGCCAGTTCCCATACCAGAAAGGCTAGTCTGCAGAGCAGGTAAGACTTGGTCCCTCCCTGCTTGTTGAGCTACCACAGCACAGTGGTGTAGTCTGTGTAAATCTTCAAGGGACCTTGCTGGAGGAAAGGTAGAAACACCCGAAGAGCCAGAATTGCCCTCATCTCTCGAATACTGATGTGTTCTAGGTTTTGAGGTTTTGGCCAGAAGCCCTGCACCCTTTGATGGCCCAGAGTTGCTTCTCAGCCCAAGTCTGAGGCGGTTTACCTTTAGAAAGGTGACTCACACTCTGATGAACAGCAATTGTTCGAAAGGCTGTTTGCAAATATTGCAAACGCCGAACGAAAAAAGGTTCGAATGTGCAATGAGCGAATGCAGAGTGACATTCGCTCATTGCACATTTGACATTGTGGGTTGGATTTGCACTATAGTGGGGTTCGGAAAATGGTCCCTTTCCCCAATGTAGTGCGATCTTGGAGTCAGAATATTAAAGTGGGGGGGTGTTGTGGGGGGTACAGGGGGGCTTGCTTTACACTTTTTCTTTTTCGTTCGACATTAATGTTCGAAAAACAGCAAATCTGCTTTTCGATTTGCTGTTTATCGAACATTAAGGACTATCGCTGTTTTCACTTTCATGGTTACGAGTTGCTCATATGAGCATTTGTATCACTGTGATTCGGCTTTATAAAGGTAAACCATCTGAGGCATCTGTGTGCATGACCTGTGTGGGTAGCGGGTGTTGGAGGGGAAGACCTGAACTGTGGTTCACTTGTGCCAGCCACCACTGTACTTCCTTTTTCAGGCAAGGGAGAAGGGGGACCCTGTGCTCTAGGGGATGTGAGTGCTGCACCTAGACTGACCGAAGATACCATTGTAACATTCTCATATGCAGTCTTGCTAAAGGTAGCATGGGGATGGTGGCTGCCATGTAGCCCAAGAGTTTGAACTGCCTTTCTGTCAATTCTGAAGATTGGAGGACCAGCAGTAGATGTTCTGTCTATGTTTCCACCTTTTGGGGTGGAAGGTATGCCGCCATGAGGTCTAAGCTTAGTCTGCACCCGAGGAAGACATGTCTTGGGTTGGCTAGAGATGCAATTTTCAGAAGTTTAACTGAAATCCCAAGGACTGTAGAAGAGACCCTACAAAGTGGATGAGTAGCTGAAGGGTCACCTTGCTACCTGCCTGAATCAACATATCATCCAGGTAAGGGAATATCTGCATTCCCTTTGTCCTGCAATAAGCAATCACTGGTGCCAAACATTTTGTGAAGACTCTGGGTACAGTGGAAAGCCCAAATGGAAAGGCAGGGAATTGTAAGTGAGAAGAGCCCACTAAGAATCTCAGGTATTTCCTGAAAGTAGTTTTATTGGGATGTGGAGATAAGCATCCTTTATACCTAATGTGCCCATGAACCCTTGGGGGGGCAGGAGAGGAAAGTGGGTTGATTGGGTCAATATGCTGAAGGTATGGACCTTTAGGAATAGGTTGAGATGGGAGAGATCTAGAATAGGTCTTCAGGGTCCATCTTTCCTGGGGAACAGAAAGATCTTGGAGTAGAAACCTCTTCCTTCTGCACCTGAGGGAACTGATTTGATGGTGCTCTGAGCCAGCAGAGTTTGCAGCACCGGTTGCATGAGGTGCAACTGTTGAATAGGTGGCTGTGGGGTGCCCTTTTGTTTTGGAGGGGAGAGCCATGGCATGAAATAACCATTCTGGAAGACTGACAGGACCCATTTGTCTGACATGATGTTGGTCCACATAGGAAGGCAGTGGGAGAGGCGGGCTGACAAGGAACGAGGGTGGAGGAGGCAAGGAAGGCAGGTAGTCAGATGCTACTTGCCCTGTCTTGAAAGAGCGGTCTCTGGTTAGAGGAGGGAGATGCCCTAGCTGGAGGTGGGTGTTTCCTTGTAGGCTTCCTAGGCCTTGAAGGTGCAGCAGGATGAGAGTGCTTCCTTATGAACTGGATGTTAGCTGGAAAGTTTCTTTGAAACTTTGGTATGAGGGAGACCAGCAAGTGTTTAAGGTCCCACATTTCTTTACCTTTTTTGCTGCAGTGATTTGAAAAGGTCTACTACTTTAGAACCAAACAATGCTATACTGTCCAGGGCTGCATCAATAAGCTTTGCCCTAAAATCTTCAGGCAAGGGTTGGAGGCAAAGCCAAGAGTATCTTCGTAAGGCAGAAGCTGATGCTGCTGACGTAGCTTAAGATCCAGCAGCATCATAAATGCACTTTACAGAGTACCTGGTAACCTGGGAAGTGAGGGCCAGGAGAGAGGACAGTGAGGCTTTGGTGGAGCAATCCGGGATATCAGCCAGTTCTTTGGTGGCTGACTCTAGGAGGGAGAGAGAATACTTGGCCATGTGTGCCTGGTAGTTGGTTGCCCTGAAGGACAAGGTAGCAGAGGTATAAACCTTTTTACCCAGACGTTACACTGTTTTGCTGTCTTTGTCAGCAGGGAGAATGGTGGAAGTGGGTAAAAGCTTAGAGGCCTTGCCCATACAGATAGAGATTGCGGCTGGGTCAGCAGGTGGGCACTTAAGCAGATGTTTAGCAGTGTCAGGCACCTTATAAAGTCTGCCTGGTCTGCATGGAGCAGGTGGTTGGTAATCAGGATTAAGTGATGCTGAGGAGAAGGCATCTATGAAAGCAGGCAGGACAGGTGAAACAGCACATGGCCTTGGGGAATCCATCTGAATGAGGTCAAAATATCTTTTTTTGGACCTCAGTCATTTCAGAGGATTCCCACTTGAAATGATCTTTCATCATGGAGAGAGTTTCCCCAAAGGTCAAGTCCTCAGCAGGTGAGTCAGAATAGACTGATTCTTCCTCTGGGGAGCCATACCTCAAGGGGAAGAAATCTGGGAGGTGTAAGATAAAGACTCCTCAGAGGAGGAATCGGAGAGGTCTTCCTGTTCCCTCGTGTTAGGATCTGAGGTCTGAGGCCTAGGGCTCAGAAGTGGTAGGGATATGTTAGCACACTCAGTAGAGGTAGGCCGCAAGGCAATGAAAGTATTGAACAGGCACTGACTGAAAGTCTGTCAATCAGGCATGTTTTCAGAAGAGGTAGAGATACGTTTTCTTTTGTCTTTCTTTTTAAGGGGGCCTAAAATCTGTTGACTGTAAAGGACCGGAGGGGTCTGACAGGCCTTCTGAAAATGCTGGTTCCTCTCCGGCATCAGAGACTGACGTTGGTAAAGCCTCAGCGGATGCGTTCTCACCGTGGGATTGTGCGGCATCTGTGGAGGTACCTCTTATATTCATTGCAGTGGATTCAGATCCAGATGCCTCTACCAGGCAGAGGTCAGCTGCAGGCTGAGGTTCGGATGGTAGAGGCCCAGTGGAAGAGGAAGGCTGTAAGTTCTTGGCCTTCTTTTTTGGCAGTTCCGAAGGCACATCGGAGGAGCCCTCCACCCCTAATGCAATCTGCTTAAGGTGTTGGTTTTCCAAGGAAAGGTTTAAAGCATGCAAGCGGCTACACAGGGTCATGGGTACAAAAGCCTAACAAATGGGGCAGGACTTGTAGTTGTGCGACCGTCCCAACCAGAAAAGACACTGATCGTGGGAGTCCTTGTGGGGAATCTGCTGGCTGCACTTACAGTTGCCCTTTCCTGGATGACATGAACAGGCAATATAAGTAACAGGAAGGACTGAAAGGGTCCCCAACAGGGTACTTATCTTAATTCTTTGAATCCAACATCAGCGGTAGCAGGAACACCTGGCGTACGACTGGTGGCTGAGACGTTCTGAGGGCTGGTGCGTGCAGACGTCACTTTTATGACCCACATTCCCTCAGCCATGTCAGACATCCCATGCACCTCCGAGGGACTGTAAACTTTTTTATGCTCGCCGTACATACGCAAGACAAGAGGAGTAAACCCATATGTAGAATACTGCAACACTGGAATAGAAGGACATTACCCGTTACACTGTAAAATGACGTGGCAGCTGAAATTAAATGCCACTATGCCACCAGAGCTCAATTATTATATTTCAACTGTTAGTAAATTGAAAAACAGAGCAACAAGAGTGTAAAAAACTTTTCCCAGAGTATGACTTTCTTATTGTTTGTTTTTATTGGTCAACTTTTCTTTTTCCAATACAGGACTGGTCTTTGCAGTTCTAGTAATTCATTGGACAGCTTGTGTGGGCATATTTGCATAATTATTCAAGCGGTATGGAGTTTGATTTTTAAATTCATTGGATGTTTTTGTATTTCATTGGATGTTTTTGTAAGGTATCTTGACTGGAAGTTATCCATGTTCCCCGTTTTACTACTGGACAAAATCAAAGGGGTGGTGTGCCGATGTGTTTTTATTCACTGTTTGCACAGTACAAGCTATTCAATGGTTCTGAGGATGTTGGCAGATGACAAAAGTGGTTAACCGTAGTTTTTAACTTTAGCAATACAGGTTCATTCCGAATTTCGGGCCACCTGGTCATTTATACTATTATTTGAGTTTTGTCATAGCAGTTCCTGAGTTCTGCTTGGATTTCTGTACTTTAGACATGAATCATCTTTGAGAAAAATAAGAAAGGAAGGAATGGCTATGAGTACCTGAAGCTTTGAAACTCTCCTAGCTGAAGTGAGGGCCAGAAGTATGACAGTTTTCCAGGTGCAGAATTTAAGGTTTTCTGATAAACCCACTTCAAAAGGAGCCAAGGTAAGCTTTTCCAGTACAAAGATGATGTCTAAGTAGGGGTAATGGACTTTCCAGGTTGTCTAATATACAGTAACTTATTAAGGACCTCTGATATGAACATAAGTAGGGGAGAGAGAGTTAAGAAAAGTACAGTTGTGTACATTTACCATAAATGTAGATGTTCGAGTATATTTACTGTTGCAGTCATCACACTTGGGTTATCCTGCCAAGGGTAGCGCCCTCATTCGTCCCGAATACCAGAGACTTAGTATTTCTGCGTCAGTTGCTGTCGCTTCAGGACTGACGTCAGGTCGTTGTCAGGGGTATAAAAACAGGTAGCCGATGCCATTACATCAGTTTTTCTTGCCCCAAATGTCAGGAGCCCCCAAATGGGGAGCTAAGTTATGGTGGAAAAAACACCACCAGTAAAATGTAAATACTAATAGGCCTGTAAGGAGTGAGTAAGAGAAACAGAGAAGGAGAGAGAGAGAGAGACAACGGGGCTGGAGGGTGGGAAACCAAGACTGCAACAGTGAATACACTCAAACATCTACATTTACGGTAAGTGCACACAACTGTACTATGTTCTTCATGTTTCACTGTTGCAGTCATCACACTTGGGTTGATTCCCAAAGCTGAAGAATGGGTAGAGGCAGTCAAGAAGAGTTGGGGCTGGCTAGTATGCCATGCAGGACTGCTGTTGCAAAGCCTGTCATGGATTTGGAAAAGATAGGCAGGTGGTAATGCTTGGCGAAGGTGTGAATAGAACTCGAAATATCAGCTTCCAGAATGTCCCTGGTAGGGACTCCTCTGAGAAAGGCTGTAGAGGTTGAAGTTGCCCTAGTGGAATGCATTCTGACTCCCTGGGGGGTGGTTTCCCATGGTGTTTGTAACAGAAATGGATACAGTGTGCTATCCATTTGGAGATGGGTTTGTTTTGATATGGCCTTGCCCTTTGCCTCTGGTGCAAAGCTGACTAGTAACTGGTCAGATTTCCTGAAAGGCTTAGTCCTATCAAGGCAGAATCTGAACCGTCTGTGCACGTTTAAAGAGTGCAGGATCCTTTCCCCCTTACTTTGAGGATTAGGGAAAAAGGTGGGCAAATGGATAGACTGGTGGAGAGCCACACTGGACACCACTTTAGGCATAAAAGTAGAGTTAGTAGTGAGGAAGACTCTGTCAGCATGAAAAATAATGAAGGGTTCCATGGCCATAAGTGCTTGTAGCTCAGAAGCAAGGCTGTTTTCCAAGAGAGGAGTTTTAACTCTGCTGATGCTGCAGGCTCAAAGGGGGGTAGCGTGAGCTTTTCCAACACAAACTTAAGGTCCCATGCAGAGGTGGGGGCTCTTCTTGGTGGCCTTAAGTTGTTAGCCCGTCTCAGGAACTGTTTGATGAGAGGGTGAGAGAAGAGAGGTGGGCTCAGTGCTGTAATGAGCAGAGATGGCAGAGGCATGGATCTTAATGCAAGAGAAGGATAGGCCTCTGTGTAGTAGGTCTGCTAGGTAATCCAGGATGAGAGGTAAGAAGGGATGTGCTGTATCCGCTCCTTTAGTGTGAATCCAGGAACAATACCTTTTCCACTTATCAGCATATGATTTCCTTGCACTTGGTCAGCTGGCTTCACGTATGACATCCAGTACCTGCTTGCTTAGGCTGGCCACTGGAGGAGAATTCAAGGAATAAGCCAGGCTGCAAGGTTCAGGGTTTGCAATTGAGGATGCAAGATCTGTCCTTCCTGCTGAGAGAGGAGGGTTCGGATCTGGGGTAGGTGCAATGGTGGCACCGGTGACAGACTGCACATTAGTGGGTACCAGTGTTGGCATGACCAGTCTGGGGCAATCAGGATTGCCCTTGGTCTTTCCTGCCTTATCTTGAGTAGTACTCTTGTAAGAAGAGGCAGAGGGGGAAATGCATAGATTGAAAGGTTTGCCGACTGGAAGGATAGGGCATCCACTTTCCAGGCCTTGCTGTGAGGTACCCTAGTGCAGAATTTGTGGAGCTGGTGATTGTAGGGGGAGGCAAACAGTTTCACCCTCAGGGTACCCCATTTCTGGGTTAGAAGGCTGAAGGTGTTGTGGTCTACTGGCCACTCGTGTGGGTCTAGGAGATTTCTGCTTAAGTCATCTGCCAGAAAGTTTTGTTTGCCTGGCAGGACTTGAGCTTGCAGGTGAATATGCATAGTCAAGGCTGTGTTCCACAGGGTCATGGCCAGCCTGCAGAGTGGGGGTAAGAGTGGGTCCCCCCCCGCTTGTTGATGTACCACATCGCTGTGGTGTTGTCGGTTTTTATTAGAAGTGGTCCCGGTGAGAGTAGAGATCCCAAAGCTGTCACAGCATGCTAAACAGCTAGCATCCGTTTTTGGTTGATGTGCAGATGAATTTGGTTTAGGCTCCAGTAGCCCTAATGCACTTGCCATCCAGATGTGCAGCCCAGGCATAGTCTGATGCGTCTGTGGTTAGGGTCTGGGTGGCGTGGGGTTATGTAAAGGGAAGTCCTTTGTTATGGTTGCATGCTGCTGCCCACCAAAGAAATTCTGTCCTGAGACAAGGTAGTATAGGTATGATAGTTTCCAGGTCATGAGAATGTTGTCAACAAAGACTTTTTAAGTACTGCTGAAGTTTCCTCATATGCAGTCTGGCATATGGAATTAGTAGAATGCAGCTGGCCATGAAGCCTAGAGCCTGCAGGATTTTCCTTGCGGATAGCAGAGTTCTGGTGGCCATTTGAGCAAGGTAGCCTGTCAGATAGGCTTGTTTTTCTGGAGTAAGGAATGCCATCTGGGATGCTGTGTCCAAGCTTCCTCCCAGGAATACAATTTTTTGACTGGGGACTAGCTTTGATTTCTTTTCATTGATAGTGTACCCAAGGGAGGTTAGAAGGTCCTTTACAAATGTCAGGTGCTGCAACAGCTTTTCCTGTCTGCCTGAAACAGGCAAGTGTCCAAGTAAGGGTATATTTGAATCTTTCTCTGTCTGCAATAGGCAATGGCTGGAGCCAGGTATTCTGTGAAGACTCTGGGAGCAGTGGATAAGCCAAAGGGAAGTGCAGAGAAAGTACAGTTGTGTACACTTACCATAAATGTAGATGTTCGAGTGTATTCACTGTTGCAGTCATTACAATTGGGTCATCCTGCTGGCAGGCTACCCTAAGTCGGCCTGAATTCCAAAGTCTAGGTCTGGCGTCAGTTGCTGTCGCCTCTTCCCTGACATCAGTGCGTCAGGGGTATAAAAGATGCAGCCGACACCATTTTCTTCAGTTTTTTCTTGCCCCAGATGTCAGGTGCCCCCAAAAGGTTAGCCTAAAAATATGTCAATAAAACACGCATGCACTAAAATACATATTTTGCCTTAATCTACAAGCAAATACACCACATAGGTTGTATAGAATAGAGAAGTACAGATAAGTTCCAGTAAAGAAATGGGGGATGGCGGGTGGGTAACCTGGACTGCAACAGTGAATACACTTGAACATCTACATTTATGGTAAGTGTACACAACTGTACTATGTTCTTCGTGTTTCACTGTTGCAGTCATTACAATTGGGTTGAATCCCAAAGCTAAGGTTGGGAGGCTGGAGCTAAATAGCATTATGAGTGGCTATTAGGCCCTGCAGAACTGCAGTGGCAAAGCTGCCCTGTATTTAGAGTAGAGTGGTAAGTGATGGTGCTTTGTGAAGGTGTGCGCTGAACTCCAAGTAGCAGCCTCTAAAATGTCTTTGGTTGGTACTCCCTTGAGGAAGGCTGCTGAAGTGGCTGCTGTTCTGTGGTTGAATGTGGCCTAATGCCCTTAGGTACTGGCTTGCCATGTTGTGAATAGCAGAAACGAATGCAGTGGCCTATGCACTTTGAAATAGTCTGCTTTGAGACCGCCTTTCCTTGTGATCCTGCAGCATATGCCACTAGTAATTGCTCTGTCTTTCTGAAAGCTTTGGTTCTGTTCAAATAGAAGCGTAGCTGTCTGTGTATGTCCAAAGAATGCAGAATTCTCTCCCCCTTATTCTGTGGGTTTGGATAAAAGGTAGGCAGATGAATAGTTTGGTTAAGGGCCACACTGGACACTACCTTGGGCATAAATGTCGGGTTTGTCCTCAGAGAAACCCTGTCTGGATAAAAAATGATAAAAGGTTCCACAGCCATGAGTGCCTGTACCTCTGAGACTCGTCTTGCAGAAGTTATTGCTAGGAGCAGAGCTGTTTTTCAAGATAAAAACTTTATATCAGCTGTAGCGGCTGGCTCAAAAGGAGGCAGGGTGAGTTCTTCCAAGACATAATTGAGGTCCCATGCAGGTACTGGTGATCTCCTTGGAGGCCTTAAAATTTTGGCCCCTCTGAGGTACTGCCTTAATAAAGGATGAGAAAAGATTGGTGGCTCTGTATTGTAATGAGCCAAAATGGCAGAGGCATGAATTTCTATAGATGAAAAGGATAGGCCTTTGTCCAGCATCTCAGTTAAGTATTGCAAAATCTGAGGAATATTTGGTACAGCTGTGTCAATTCCTTGTGCCTGGTTCCAAGCACAGAATCTCTTCCATTTTCCAGCATAGGATTTTCTAGTACTAGGCCTCTTGGCCTCCAAAATGACATCCATCACCGCTTTAGTGAGAGGTGTGTTTTGTATGACTACATTATCCGCCATGCTGACAGATTTAAGGTCTTGAGTTGGCTGTGCACGATCCGATTGTTCTGCTGGGACAGTAGATGAGGCACTTGAGGTAAGGTCCAAGCTGGGCATTGAGACAAGTTCCTTAGGATTGGATACCAGTACTGGTGTGGCCAGTCTGGGGCAATCAGTATAATTTTTGGCTTCTCCTGTCTGACCTTCAGGAGTATCTTGGGGAGGAGAGGCAGAGAAGGAAAGGCATTACGTTTTTCCAGCTGAAAGATAGGGCATCCACTTTCCATGCTTCTCTGTGATAAGTCCTTGTGCAGAATCTCTTCAGTTGGCAGTTGTGAGGTGAGGCAAATAGATCTATGTCTGGGCATCCCCATTTCCTTGTTACCATGCTGAAGACTTGTGGATCCAATTTCCACTCGTGGGGATCTATGAGGTTTGTGCTTAGTTCGTCTGCCACAGTATTTATCTTTCCTGGCAGGAATTGTGCCTGCAGATGTATTTGGTAAGTCAATGCTGTTGTCCCACAAAGTCATGGCTAGTCTGCAAAGGGGGTAAGAATGAGTGCCTCCCTGCTTGTTTATATACCACATGACCATGATATTGTCTGTCTTTATCAGTAGTTGTCCCAGATGAATTAGGTCCTTGAAGGCTGTCAGGGCATTTTGAACAGCTAGCATCTCTTTTTGATTGATATGTAGATGCATTTGGTTTGCGGACCATGTGCCTTGAATACATCTTCCTGCCATGTGGGCTCCCCAGGCATAATCCGATGCATCCGTTGTTAATGTCTGTGTGGCTGGGGGTAGAGTGAATGGCTGTCCCTTGTTCTGGTGACAGGCCTTTGCCCACCATCGAAACTCCTGTTGCAGGCAGGAAATGAGAGTAATTATTGTTTCCAGGCTGTGGCAATGTTGAGTCCAAACACTTTTTAGGTACCATTGAAGTTTCCTCATATGCAGTCTTGCATATGGAATTAGTAGAATGCAGGATGCCATGAAGCCCAAAGCTTGCGAATTTTTCTTGCAGATAACTGGGCCTTTGTTGCCAACAGTTTGAAATAGGTAGTCAGTTGCCTTTGTTTGTCTGGCGTGAGATAAGCCATCTGGGCAGCTGTATTTAAGCTTGCACCCAGGAACATTATCTCTTGAGAGGGTACTAGTTTTGATTTTTGTTTGTTGACTGTGTACCCTAGGCATGGTAGTAATCTCTTTACAAACGCCAGATGCTGTAGTAGAATGTCCTTGTTCTCTGCTTGAATAAGGCAGTCGTCCAAGTAAGGATATATTTGTATTCCTCTTTGTCTGCAGTATGCAATTACTGGTGCCAGGCACTTTGTGAAGACCCTGGGCGCAGTAGATAAGCCAAAGGGCAGTGCAGAGAATTGGTAGTGCATTGAGCCAGCTTTGAATCTGAGGTATCTTCTGCATGTTTGTCTGATTGGGACATGCAGGTATACCTCTTTTAGATCTAAAGTCACAAGCCAAGCCTTCTTGCCCAACATGGGCAGAAGCTGCAGTAGAGTCAACATTTTGAATTATGGAATATCCAGATATGTGTTTAGAATAGATAGGTCTAGTACTGGTCTCCAGGCTTTGTCCTTTCTGGGTACCAAGAACATTCTTGAATAGAATCCTTGTCCATGCTCTTGCTCTGGTACTTGTTGAAAGGCCCTCATGTCCATGAGGGATGAGACTTGTTTTTGTGCCTCTGCCCATTGATGTTTTGGCAGGTCTGGCCAACCGTTTGCCCTTGGCAGGGTATGGAAGTGAAACTTGTAGCCTTGTGACACTATGTTTAAGACCCACTTGTCCTGGGTTATTATGTGCCAATTTTGAGAAAAAAGTGCTAGTTTTCCCCCTAAAGGTGCTGCCAGAAGATAAGTGCTTGGCACAAGCAGGGGGAAGTCATTGGGACTGTTTCCTGTATGGCTGTGATTTGTCTTCTCCAGTTTTGGAGGTAGAAACACCCCATTGTTTAGGCCTGTACGAACCTTGGGGCTGGGATCTTCCTCTAGGGCATCTGTATCTGCCCCTTTGTGGCCTGTCTGACACTGGAAAGGACCAATTCTTTGTAGGCCAGTGTCTGCTAAATCTTGGTGGCTGTACCTGTGTACCTGTAAGAAATCCTTAACAGTTTGCAAAGATTTAGCTTTGTTCTCCATTTTCTTTAACACCTCTTCTGCTTTAACACCAAACAAAGCATCATGCTGTAATGGAGCATCTAATAATTTTGCTTTAACATGATCAGGTAGATTTTGTTCCTTTTACCAAGCATACCTCCTAATGACAGAACCTGTAACTGTGGCCCTGCAGGAGGCCTCCAGAGAATCAAAACCACATTGCAAAATATGCTTTCCAACTTGTTCAGCTGCATGTAATAAATCCTGCATTTCTTTGTTTTCTGCACATTCAGAATTTATCAACATTTTCTGTTTAAGCAGTGACATAATATATTGCTGATATTTGAGCATATGAAACCGACAATTTAAAGCCGTTATAGGCAAGGTAGCAGAAGTGTAAATCTTTTTTCCCCATCTGTCCAGTGCCCTAGAATCCCTGTCAGAGGGAGTAGGGTTTTTTTGCAGTGGAAGCCTTGACCCCTTTGGGACCCTGAGAGATAGTTTCTGGGTCAGCAGCAGGGTTTTTGAAAAGGAATTTATGAGAGTCAGGAACCCTGTTGTACCTGTCCGGCTTAACAGGAGCTGGAGGAGTCAGGGGTCAGACTGGACTCTGAAAATACATCATCTACAATGTCTGACACAGGTGGAATAGCTAGGGGCTTGTGTTGTGGTTGTGAAAGGAAGTCTCTGAGCCTCTCCCAGTGTAAATGCTCCCTCATGGTATGTAAAGTTTCCCCAAAAGAATAATCCTCAGGAGGAGAGGCTGAAAGGATAGATTCTACAGCATCAGAATCCTCATAGGGAGGAAGAGAGTATTTCTGATCAGAAGAGGAATCAGATGAAATGGAAACCTGATCTGAAGATTCATTCTGTCTCTTGCACAGGCCTCTTATCAGGAGGGGGATGGGAACCCCTGATCAAAGTAATTAGGTCTTCGGTCACTTTGAGCATCTGTTTTTTAGGCATGGAGGCCTGTCCATGAGGCTGTTGTTCTTGTTTCTTTGTCTTTAAAGGTGCTTTAGTCTTTGCCTTTGAAGCTGAAATCGTTTTAACATATAATTGAGTAGGTCTGAAAACACCCTCAGGAGCCGATGCCTGCTCAGCGGCTCCGGACCCATCTGAGGAAATAGTTTCCGAAGGTCCAATACCTTGAACTTCCAGTGGCCTGGTTGACTCCACGTGGGTGTCGGTAGCGGCCAGCGAGTCTAAAGTAGCGGTTGTCAGGGGCTGCAAAGGTGCCTCACTGAGAACTGGCGACTGGCTTAAAAAAAGCCTCGTTGTCAGTTTTGGACCTAGGATGCCTGTCCTTTTCTTTGCGTTTCTTGTGAATTCCGGTAGTCGGATGACTATCAGATGACATTGTATAGTTAAATCTTCTGCCAAAATAGTGAAATACAAAATCGTACCAACGCTTAATAGTGCATTGGTTAAATCTAGCACAAAACCAACAACTAGCAACTTCGTGGTCAGGGCCTAGGCAAGGAGTACAGTAAGAATGAAAGTCCTTATGAGGTATTTGCTTCCCACAAGAAATACAGTTATTAACTTTTTTTGACATCGGACTGGAGCAAGAAAAAAGTTTCCCCAATGGGGTACTTAGCTTTTAGTGAAGACTTCGGATCTGAAATTCGAACACGAAAATCTCAGGAGTCGGCCGACCAGCACTTACGAACTGCTTTTGCTTCGGGCACCGCGCGGCAAGAAAGACTGAAGAAAATGGCGTTGGCTGCATCTTTTATACCCCTGGCGCACTGACGTCAGGGAAGAGGTGACAGCAACCGACGCCGGACCTAGACTTTGGAATTCAGGCCGACTGAAGGAGGCCTGCCAGCAGGATAACCCAATTGTAATGACTTGAACAGTGAAACACGAAGAACATCTGATAATGCATAGATCCTGCCCCAAAACACAGATATTTCTTGCAGGAGTCCCTGACAGATAGGGATGTGTAGATAGGCTTCCTTTAGATCTAGGGTGGCTAACCAGGCATCTTTGGACAGCATAGGGAGAAGCTGCTGTAGGGTGAGAGGATTTTGAATTTTGGTACCACCAGGAAGGTGTTTAGAATGGATACATCTAAGTTTGGGTGCCAGGTGCCCTCTTTTCTGGGTACCAGGAAAAGTCTGGAATAAAAACCTTCGCCTCTGTTCTGCAGGAACAGGCTGAATTGCCCTTATGGAGAGCAGGAACTAAACTTGGTTTTGTGCCTCTGCCCACTGGTTGGAGGAAGGTCTGGGAACCCTTTTGGGTTTGGCAGCGTGTGGAAATAACATTTGTATCCCTGGGATACTATGTTGAGGACCCATCGATCATTGGTGATGGAAGTCCACTTTTTTGCATGGTGGGGAAGTTTTCCTCCTAGGGGCATGAGCAATTGGGCAGAGGTGAGAAGTGGAGTTGAGAAGTCATTGTGAAATCTTTCCGTAAAGGGGTGGCTTAGCACTCCCTGTTTTAGAAGTGGAGGTAATCCATTGCTTAGATCTCTGCATACCCTGAGACTGTAATTTGGGGGGGGGTCTGTTTCCTCTGGGTCTAGTTTGAGATGGCCTTGAGGGGGCTGGAAAGGACCAATGTTTTGAGGGGCAATGCCTACTGAATCTTGGTGGCTGCACTTGCAAAAAATCTTTGACTGTCTGCATAGACTTAGCCTTTTCTTCCATATTTTTTAAAACCTCTTCTGCTTTGGTGCCAAACAGACTGTCCTTGTTCAAAGGAGCATCCGGTAATTTTGATTTGACATGGTCAGGCAAGGTCTGCTCCTTAAGCCAAGCATGCCTTCCAAGTACAGAACCTCTGACTGCTGCCCTGCAAGATGCTTCTAGGGCATCAAGCCCACACTGCAGGGTATGCTTGCTGACTTGGCTTGCAGAACACATAAGCTCCTGTAATTCTTTATTTTCTACACAGTCAGGAAAGGTAGATAATTTTTGCTTAATAAGTTCCATAGTATCTTGCTGGTATTTCAGCATGTGGAACTGACAATTCAATGCTCTAATGGCTAGAGTTGCAGAGGTGTATACTTTTTTACCCCATCTGTCTAAAGTTCGGGAATCCCTGTCCAAAGGGGTGGGATTCTTAGCTGTAGTTGCTATTATTCCTTTAGGTCCTTGGGAGATGACCTCTGGGTCAGCAGTAGGATTTTTGAAAAGAAATTTCTGAAAGTCAGGGACTCTACAGTACCCGTCTGGTTTCTTTAGAGCAGGGGGTAAGGTATCAGGAGTTAGACTGGATTCCGTAAAGACATCATCCACAACATCCAGAACAGCAGGGATAGCTAAGGGTCTGTGCTGTGGTAAATCTAAAAATTCCCAGAGTCTCTTTTTGGACTGAGGATAATCCTGGCATTCCCAGTGGAAATGCTCTCTCAAAGTACGTAGGGTTTCACCAAAAGAAAAATCCTCTGGAGGGGAAGCAGAAGGAATGGATTCCTCTGCATCTGAATCCTCATAGGCAGATAAAGGCATGTCTTCATATTCAGAAACCTCAGAGTCGTCAGACTCTTGGTCAGTTAAAGCTGCTGGGGACAAGTCTATCTTCCTTTTAGCTGGGTAAGGCTGGCTTGCCCTAATCAGCATGTTCAGGCCTTCTGCCATTTTAAGCGTTTGAGATTGTGGCAAGGAAGCAGGAGCTTGGGTTGTTGGTTTTTTTTAGGTGTAGCTCGTACTCTTGGCCTTAGAAACTTGGTAGTTATAGAAAGAAGTCGTCGGTTTGTGCCAAATATTGGTAATGTGAAGAACTTCCTCAGAAGCCAGTGCCTGCACAGTGGCTCCGGACCCATCCAAGTTAGAGACATCCACAGGTTCCATATTCGAAGAAGAGTGTCGCGGCATACTGGACTCCAAACGGGTCTCGGTAGCAGCCTGTGAATCCATCGAAGCGGGCATCAGGGGCTGCAAAAGCACCTGAGTACTGGCAAACTGGCAAGTAGCTTAATGGAAGCATAGTCTGCAGTTTTGGACCTGTGCGGTCTGTCTCTGTCTTTATCCTTATGTTTTTTTGGAAGTTCAGTAGTCGGATGGCTTACCAAAGCCATTTTGGAATACGGAGATCGAGAATGAAAGTATTTAGCTACAATAAGAGCCCAACGACGAATAGTTCAGGCATTGAACAAAGCACAAAACCGACAGCGAGGTACGTCGTGGTCTGGGCCTAAACAGGTGGTGCAGTAAGAATGGAAATCTCAGTGTGGTATTTGCTTTCCACAGGTGAGACAATTGTTAACTTTTTCTGACATCGGTTAGAGCAAGAAAAAAGGGTCCCCAATGGGGTACTTAGCCATCTGCCCTGTACTCTTCGGGTGCCTGTCCAGGCCCTCCAGGCTTCATCTGAGGCATCTGTGTGTATTTCCTGAACTGGGGCTAGATGAGTGAAGAGACGCACTGGCTTGAGTTTCACCTGATCCCTCCTCCAGAGCAGTTCCCTTCTGAGACAGGTTAAAAGGGGAATCACTGTATCCAGAGGGTGAGAGTGCTGAGACCAAATTGTTTTCGGGTACCTCTAGATTTTCTGGCTAGGGGCAGTATAGGGATAGTAGCGGTCAAGAACCCCACTATCCTTAGCATCTCCCTTGGTGAGCATTGCCTGAGGGCGACAAGGTTGCGGAATAGTTTACAAGACTCTGTACCTTCTCGAGGTAAAAAGGCCTGCATTTTTTTATGTGCCCAGCCTGCAGCCCACAAAAACCTAGGTCCTGAGATGGTTGTAGGAGAATTTTTTAAAGCTGACTGTGAACCCCAACTGGGATCAGAGGAGGAGGGTGAACTGGAGATGCTGTAGGAGAATTTGTGATGAAGTAGCTCAGATTAACAGGTTGTCTAAGTAGGGAAAAAATGAATTCCCTGCATTTAGCAAAAAGCCATCACTGGTGCTAGACACTGTGAAAAACTCTTGTGGCTGTGAAAAACTCTTGTGGGTGTGAAAAGCCCAAAAAGCAAAGCAATGAACTGACAGTGAAATGATCCAGTGCAAGGGGTTTAAATTGGTATATAGAGCTAAGCATCCTTTAGATCTAGGAACATCAGAAAAGCCTGTAACAGAATGAAATGTAGCAGTGTGTGTAGTGAGAGCATTTTGAAAGCTGGCACATTTAACACAGTGTTTTGTAATGAAAGATTCAGTATGGGTCTACAATGCCTCTCTTTCCTTGGCACTAGGAAAAGTCTGGAGTAAACACCCTTTTGCACTAATTCTTCTGGCATCAGCTCCATTTTCCATTGTGCCATAGTTCCTGCAAAATGGGTATAAAGAGATGAATTTAAATGTGTGAAGGGGGTATGCCATTTAGAGGGGGAGTCCATATCCAAGACATTGCATAATTAAAAGTTATGTACTCACCGTAACTATGCATCTGTGTTGTAAAAGTGTCATTCTTTCTTAATGAATGGGTCTTGGATATGACCCTCGGATCTGAATTGGCAGTTTTTCTCTAGATTCTAGGATCCAACTCTAGAGCTCCTTTTTTTACCCACAATGTCCCTGACCACTTCCTTACCTCAGACCAAGTTTGCTGCTACTATACTATCTTAGAAATAATAAAACATTATTATAAGTACTGCAGACAAAGTGAAATACTAACAGAAAAGGGGCTCAAAAGGAACTGTGGTTCCTACCAAAAAAGTTCATCAGGTCACTCCCAAACTCATGGATATGGGGAAGGTGGGAGTAAATTGAGGAAGAATGAAAATGGACAACACAGATGCATAATTCTGGTGAGTACATAACTTTTAAATATAATGTTGCCATTTTCACTCATTCCTCAATGAATGGGACAGAGTTCAGAGCTACAGAGTCCTTGAATGGCCCTCATGGAAGGGTGTTCTGGAGAACCACAGAATTAAACGCAGCCTTGTTTCTGGAGATGATATCCAATTTGTAATGAGCAATAAAAGTATGAGCATTAGACCAAGTGTCAGTCACACAAATGTCATCAATACAAACTGTGGCCCAAAATGGAGCTGACATAGCCACTGACCTAGATGAATGTGCTTTTGGTTGTCCTGTTAAGGTTCAACCTCTCAAAGAGTAAACATAGGAAATACAATCTGTTATCCATTTGGCTACTCTAGTTTTTGAAACTGGTTTTCCCAATCTGTTCTTGGCAAATGAAAAACAGTTGGGCAGTTTTTCCTAATTTCCTTCACCCTATGAAGACAGAAATGAAGTTGCCTATGTAAATCTTAAAGGTAAGAAAAAAATAACAGAAAAAAAACACCCAAAGAGTGGAAACTCAAAACTAGTGAAATAAATGAAAATTCTTTATACTGTGTACATATTCTTCATGCTTTATTTTTTGAATTGTATATTTACTTTTCATGCGTGTAATGCCTTATGTATTGTGTAAATACTGTTTATTATCATGTTGTTAGCGGAGCTTTTCTCCTCGGGCCTCCACTGAAAATGGACATGTATCCAGTTGGACTAGCCCGGTTAACAAATGTAAAATAAATAAATAAATAAAAATAGCCACCAAACCCATACAGAACGGTAACACTTGACAAACTTTATTGCAGAAAAAGACTAAGCGCTTTCACCCTGTGACTCCCAGGGCTTCATCAGAGTAACTGTTAAAATTCAAATGCAAGCTTAAGTAAACTTCCTAACACAGTCACATGATCAATGCAATAGGGAAATAAATGAATACTTATTTAAAAAGACAGTACATCAGCATGAACAAAGTGCTGTGTTCAATAGAAATCACATTTAGGTATACATATTAATGTATATGAATTCACTTACAGCAAATTGTTGCAAAGTGCTAGTGTTAATAAAATAAATATGTTGTATAACTTAATTAAAAAATAACTAATTTAAAATTGTTGGGTAAAAATGTTGAATAAAAACACACACTGGTTACACTACATAATACCTACACTGTACTGTATTGTATTTAGGGAACCAAGGAACCAGAATAAACAGACCTTTAGTATTTTCAGATCTCCAGTGCCCTTACTTTTAACACTGGAGCTAGTGAGATATTGTCATTTATGCCAGGATAAACAGTGGCATTAGTTCTTAGTTGCCACTCAAACTCTAGTTTCTCAAGATATAGGTTCAAGTCTCCACCCCTACCATAATCAAACACTCCGTCGATGACAAAGAACTCCAGGAACCTTGTTGTTGCCACTTGTGTAGTAGCCACTGAGGACCTGATTGCTTTGGGTCCCCACCCCACTTGTGTTTGCAAGGAATCCTCTCACTCCAGCTAAAAGCAAAGAAAACTCTAACCATCAATCATCCAAAAATAGACTGCAGCCCCAAGTTTAACTACAGGAATCTTGTTGTTGCTACTTGTGTAGTAGCCACTGAGGACCCGATCGCTTTGGACCCCCCCCCCCCACTTGTGTGAGCAAGGAATCCTCTCACTCCAGCTAAAAGCAAAGAAAACTATAACCAGCAATCATCCCAAAATAGACTGTAGCCCCAGGTTTAACTCCAGGAACAGTACAGTTTTGTACCTACCATAAATGTAGATGTTCGAAGATCCACATTGCTGCAGTCATAACTTATGGGTAGTCCGCTGTCCTCGGTCGGCCCGAATACCAAAGTATTAGGCTGACGTCGGTCATGGGCGCTCAGATCTGACATCAGAGCGTCAGGGTATTAAAGCGCATGACCGACGTCATATCCTCAGTCTTTTCTTGCCCCAGATGTCAGAAGGCCCTAAAAAGAAAGGCCACAGCCAAAAATAGAATACTTCCCAAAAGCATGTACAAATAACAGCTACCACCCAAACCATACAACCATTCCTAACTACAGAGGGAAGGAGGGAGAGTAATTGGACTGCAGCAATGTGGATCTTCGAACATCTACATTTATGGTAGGTACAAAACTGTACTATGTTCTTCATCTCACATTGCTGCAGTCATAACTTATGGGTAGAATCCCAAAGCAGAAGTAAAGGGAGGCTGGCAAAATCATAAAGCATTGGGAGCTGCCAAAATGCCCTGTAAGATTGCAGTGGCAAATCCAGCCCTAGATTTGGAATAAAGGGAAGATGGTAATGTTTAGAAAAAGTGTGCACTGAACTCCAAGTAGCTGCTTCCAAAATATCTTTAGTAGCTACTCCCCTTAAAAAAGCAGTAGAAGTGGCAGTAGCCCTAGTGGAGTGAGGTCTGATTCCAGCCGGAATCTCCTTACCATGATGAGAATAACAAAAAGCAATACAAAGACCAATCCACTTAGAAATAGTTTGTTTTGAAACAGGTTTCCCCTGAGAACCCAAAGCAAAAGAAACAAACAACTGCTGAGACTGTCTGAACCCTTTAGTCTTGCTCAAATAATAACGCAACTGCCTGTGAATATCCAAAGTATGCAAAATTTTCTCTCCTTTATTTTGGGGATCTGCATAAAAAGTAGGCAAATGAATTGATTGGTTCAAGGCTACATTTGAAACCACTTTAGGCATAAAAGTAGGGTTAGTACGCAGAGATACCCTATCCTTATGAAAAATTAGGAAGGGTTCAACTGCCATAAGAGCCTGTAATTCAAAAACCCTTCTAGCAGACGTAATGGCCAACAACAAAGCAGTCTTCCAAGACAAAAACTTTAACTCGGCAGTAGCTGCAGGTTCAAAAGGAGGTAAAGTAAGTTTTTCCAACACAAAATTGAGATCCCAGGCAGGAGTAGGAGCTCTACGTGGGGGTCTTATGTTCTTTGCACTCTAAGAAATTGCTTAAACAAAGGATGAGAGAATAATGGTGGGTCACAGTCATAGTGAGCAGAAATGGCTGCAGCATGAACTTTTATAGAGGAGAAAGACAAACCCTTGTCTAATAATTCTGTAAGATATTGAAGAGAAACACTTAAATCAGGCCTGGAAACATCAAAGCTCTTTGTTTTGCTCCAAATTAAAAATCTCCTCCATTTATCAGCATAAACTTTCCTTGTACTAGGCCTTCTGGCCTCCAAAATAACATTCAAAACTTGTTGTGGAAGCTGCGACCCTCCAGGTTCTAGAACAGAATACGCCAGGCTGTTAGATGCAGGGACTGAATCCTGACATTGAGGAAATGATTGCCCTCCTGAGACAAAAGGTGCGGAATTGAAAGCAAAGGCCATGGAGGCTCCTGTACTAAACTCCTCAGCAGAGGGTACCAGTGCTGTCGAGGCCAATCTGGAGCTATCAAAATCATGGAGGGCTTGTCTTGTCTGACCTTCAAGAGTACCTTGGGGAGGAGAGGCAGAGGCGGAAAGGCATAGACGTGAAGATTGCTCCAACTGAATGATAGAGCATCCACTTTCCAAGCTGTGGGATGAAACAGTTTTGTGCAAAACTTTGGCAACTGGAAATTTAGTGGAGAAGTGAACAGATCTATGTCTGGAGTCCCCCATATCACTGTCAATTTTCGAAATACATGAGGATCCAATTTCCACTCGTGGGGATCCACTATCTGTCTGCTCAAAACATCTGCTAAGGAGTTCTGTGCTCCTGGTAGAAACCTTGCCTGAAGATTGAGGTGTAAACTGAGAGCAGTCTCCCACAAAATCATTGCTTGTCTGCAAAGAGGGTACGAATGGGTTCCCCCTTGCTTGTTGATGTACCACATGACAGTTGTGTTGTCTGTTTGAATCAACACTTGCCCTGGGTGAAGTAAATCCTTGAAAGCCATCAATGCAAATTGGACTGCTAACATCTCCTTCAAGTTGATATGTAAATGTTGAAGTCTGGCAGGCCACGTGTCTTGAACCCATTTTCCATTGAGATGTGCTCCCCAAGCCTTGTCCGAGGCATCTGTCGTTAAAATCTGACTCGCCTCTGGTCGGGTCACAGAGAGTCCCTTGTTTAGGTGACATTCCTGAGCCCACCACAAAAATTCCTTTTGAATGCAAGGTATTATTTGAATGACAGTGTCCAGATCTTGGCAGTGTTGTGTCCATACATTTTTGAGATACCATTGTAGCTTCCTCATATGCAGTTTGGCATTGGGAAGCACCAGAATACAAGATGCCATGAACCCCAAGGCTTGAAGGACTGTCCTTGCAGTCAGCCTGGACCGTAGAGACAATTGATGGAAGTAAAGTGTTAGGTTCTTTTGCTTGTCCGGGGTCAAATAATCCATCTGGGAAGCTGTATTCAGTCTCACACCCAGAAAGCACATTTCCTGAGAGGGTACTAGACTGGACTTTGTTTCGTTCACAGAATACCCTAGGCACCTTAACACTGCCATCACATACTGTAGATGATGAAGAAGTTCGTACTTGTCTTGAGCAAGAATCAGGCAATCGTCCAAATAAGGATAAATTTGTATTCCTCTTAACCTTAAGAAGGCTATCACTGGAGCCAGAACCTTTGTGAACACCCTGGGCGCAGTAGATAAGCCAAATGGCAATGCAGAGAACTGATAATGTAAAGTCCCAGCCCGAAAACGCAGTTATCTCCTGCAACTGGGCCTGATAGGAACATGAAGGTAAGCCTCTTTGAGATCCAGAGTTACCATCCAGTGATCTTTGCCCAACAGAGGTAGAAGTTGTTGCAACGTCAACATTTTGAATTTTGGAATGTCCAGGTATGTGTTGAGGATAGATAAATCCAAAATCGGCCTCCAAGTGTTTCCTTTCTTTGGTACTAGAAACAGGCGAGAATAAAATCCTAGGCCCACTTCTGACAGAGGGACCTGTTGTATAGCTCCCATTTGAAGAAGTAAAGAAATCTGTTTGTGAGCCTCTACCCTCTGTGGAGGAGGAACGTCTGGCATGCCTTTGAAAGGAGGCAATGTATGGAAATAAAACTTGTAGCCTCGGTCTATAATGTCCAACACCTATTTGTCCTGGGTGATTAATAGCCAGTTTTGCTTGAAGAGTGCCAACTTTCCTCCCAAAGGAGCTGCCAGACAGGAAGAATCTGGCAGCTGAAGATGCAGGTCATTGGGCCTGTTTACGAAAGGACTGGCCCCTGCTCTCACCTGTAGATTGTGCAGGTGAACTCCATGTTCTAGGCCTGAAAGAACTCTGAGCTCTGCCCCTACCACGTCTAGATCTACCCCTAGACTGTAAATCAGAAGAAGGATAAGCCCATCCCTTAGTAGGCCAATTCCTGCTAAACTTAGGAGGCTGCACCTGCAAAAAATCTTTAACAGTCTGCATAGACTTAGCCTTGTCTTCCATTTTCTTCAAGACAGACTCCACAGGAGAACCAAACAAAACTTTAGACTGTAAAGGAGCATCCAAAATTCTAGTCTTAACATGCTCTGACAAATTCTGATCCTTAAGCCAGGCGTGCCTGCGAATAACTGAACCAGTGGCAGCCACCCTGGAAGAAGCCTGTAAAGCATCGAAACCACACTGCAAAGAATGCTTACCCACCTGTTCAGAGGCATGTACCAAATCCTGTAATTCCTTACACTCTATGCCCTCTGCCAAAGCATCCACTTTAGATTTTAGCTGAGTAAGGAGAAAATTCTGGTACTTCAACATATGAAACTGGCAATTCAAAGCCCTCATTGCTAAAGTGGAAGAGGTATACACTTTCTTACCCCATCTATCCAAAGCTCTAGCATCTTCATCCATAGGAACTGGATTCTTTACAACAGAAGCCCTGACACCCTTAGGTCCCTGGCTAATAGTTTCTGGGTCAGCCCTTGGACTCTTATACAGATATTTATGAGCCTCAGGCACTCTGTAATACCTATCTGGCTTAACTGGTGCAGGAGGCAAAGAGTCCGGATTAAGGGAAGCCTCGGAGAAAACGTCTTGAACAACATCCAAAACAGGAGGTATAGCCAAGGGCCTATGCTGTGGTAAAAACAAAAATTCCCTAAGCCTCTTTCGGGAATCTGAGAAATCCTGACCTTCCCATTTAAAATGCTCCCTCATAGAATGCAGGGTTTCTGAAAAAGAAAAATCCTCTGGAGGAGAAGCAGAAGGAGTGGAATCCTCTGCGTCTGAATCAGAAAAAGGAGGAAAATCCTGAATGTCTTCAGCCGAAGACGCTGAGTAATCTGAAGCCTGCTCCAAACTTTCCACCTCTGGCTCCACCCTAGGCCTCTTATCAGGAGGGGGCATAGAACCTCTGATTAAAGAAATTAAATCTTCTGCCATTTTAAGCATGTGTTTTTTAGGCACAGAACCTGCAGAACTAGGACTGACACCCGTGGAAGGCAAACCAGGCCTGCCTTTGGAAGGAGCCTTAGAGATAGAGGGAGAAGGCCTAACCACCTTAGGCAAGGAAGGGAGAACAGCAACCTGAGAGGCCCCCTCAGCCTGACCTGACTCCTGAGAGGCCACATCTTGCAAAATTAAAGTCTCCCCCTGAGACTCAACTGAAACCTCGGCTGGATCCACAGATTCCACCATAGTTTCTAAAGAACCGGCGTCCGGAACGGACTCCTCCTGCCTAGACTTTAAAGATTTTTCTTTGTGCTTCTTCGCGGTAGCGGGCGTCGGAGGATCCGACGGCATATTATAATTACACCGCTTACCGAAGACAAGCCTAGCGCAATCTAACCTACGTTTAATGGTGCTCTTATTAAACCTAGCACAAAAGCGACACCCGACTACGTCGTGCTCAGGTCCCAAACAAGGAATACAAAGAGAGTGGTAATCCCTATGCGGTATCTGTTTCCCACAAGAAATACAATTATTCACTTTTTCTGACATCCGGAATTAACTGAGGCAAGAAAAAACAAAAATATTCCCCAACGGGGTACTTAGCCCAACTTGGTTTCGGTCTGAAACTCAGTATACGAAAATTTCAGAACGCCGAACGGCACTTGCAAACGCTGCATCTGCATCGGACCATGCGGCAAAAAAGACTGAGGATATGACGTCGGTCATGCGCTTTAATACCCTGACGCTCTGATGTCAGATCTGAGCGCCCATGACCGACGTCAGCCTAATACTTTGGTATTCGGGCCGACCAAGGACAGCGGACTACCCATAAGTTATGACTGCAGCAATGTGAGATGAAGAACATCTTGTTGTTGCCACTTGTGTAGTCTAGGTGCCAGCTTAACCCAGGGGCAACAGCTGCAAACCTTCTTCCTCTTAGCCCACCCCCCACCCCTTTCATCCATTTCACTGTTGATAATTTGTTATGTTAAGGTATTCAGCCCCTCTTACCTGTCATAGCCTTCAGTCCCTCCTCCTCAATACTTGTTCTTCACTAAACACCAAACAGAGGTGGGAAGTCTCCAGCTGCTTTTATCTTTAGCCACATTGTGTGCAGCAAACAATGAGCAAAGGGGAATACAAATATAAGAGAGAATAAAATCTGCCATTGAAGACTAGTAAGCAGCATACAACGTCTACCTGTGGTGTACTCCTACACATAGTTTTTTCTTGAAGAAACCTTCCAGTCATTGAACTAGGGTGCCTGCATGTCTATCTTAGCTGTCCTTTGATAATTAGCTAGCTTAGCAGAGTGCCTTGGATTCTCCCCTGCTACTTTAAATTCCAATTGATGGCTTCCCTCCCTTCCCCCATCCCCCAAGTGATTTCTCAGGTACAACACACCAAAGGTTTTAAAAATCCTGGATGCCATATTTGCTCTAATAGCAGCTGAAAGCCCTCCAGGTGTAGCATCTCTAGTAAATGTCCCTGGACTAGCTGTTTTTTTTAGCTAAGCTCTATCTGGAAGGTGTAGCCCTGCTCTGCTCACCCCGCTCTCCCCCCACTCCCATTCCCACCCACCCCCATATCATTACCTTTATACCTATCCATACAGCCACACCCCCTCACTTCCTCCCAAATCCCCCACCCCTCTACTTCCTGTTCCCATACTACCTCCCTCTTTTGCTCCTCCCCACACTTACCTACTATCCACTATCTAAGACTACTATACCTTCCACCCACCCCTTCCTCTCATCCTCTGTTCTACATCCCATAAAGTGACATCTCTTGCAACTCAAGCTATACTTTTGCCTTCTCTACTCCTTTTACTCTATCACCTCACCTCCTATCACTCACAATTACCTACTCCCTATTTCTATCCCTCAAACACCACTCAACTCAAGTACTACACCACAACCCTATTTACTAATTTGTCCCTCCATCCTTCCCCCACCACTCCCATTCCTAAAATAAAAATATCTCCCCCCTCCCCTTTAAAACAACAAACAAACTCTACTTACTCAAATTAAAACCCCATTACAAACCTCTACTTCTATCTGGTGACATTCATCCTAACCCAGGCCCTACAGACACTACCCTAAACAATACCCCCCCCCCCCGTATCTAAACCTGCCAACCCCTCCAACCCACAAAAACAAGTAAAATTCTGCTCTATCAACGTCAGGAGCCTTGTAAATAAAGTTCAAGAACTCCATGCTTGGATAGCTAACTATACTCCTGACAGTTACCCTAACTTGAAACATGGTTAAAACCACACCATCTGGACAGTGAAATCATCCCTCCTGGCTATAATATCCTTAGATTAGATCGACCTAAAAGAAAAGGAGGAGGAATCTCCATACTCTACTCCAACTGTCTCTCCCAAATCAGCCCCACACTAGACTTACCCTCCTTCTCACCAGCTGAACTCCAACTGACCAACTTCAAACTTAACAGTTTCAATATCATAACTGTCACAGCAATCTATTTTCCTCTGGTGATAATATTAACATACTTGAGGACATCCTATCTCACCTCTCACATACCATCCATAATGAAATAATTATACTGGGAGATGTAAATATTGATTGGCTTACAATACAAGCTCCCAACACTACTTCCTGTATAAACCTATATGGGTTTGAGCAGCTAATCACAACCCCAACCTACATTAATAAATCTCACCTACCTAGCTCTCTTCTTGACTGGATGTTGGTCTCCCACCCTCAAAACTATCATAACTCCCAAACCCTTCCAAATGTCCTCAGCGACCACTGCCCTATAACAGTTACCAGACATACTCCCCACCTTACCAAACCTAACAAATTTATTACCACCCGCTCACTTTGTCATTTCTGTCCTAACTCCTTTATTCACCAACTCTCCAAAATTAATTGGGATTACCTCACCACTCTTCCTTTAGATGAAGTTGTCCACTCCTTCAACATTACATTCTTAAACATTCTTAACTCCACTGCTCCTCTTCGCACAATTAGAATCAAATCTAATACTGCTCCCTGGCTCACTAAATCTATCAGAACCCTCATGAAAGACCGGGATAGGATTTGGAAAATGTGGACTAAAACTAGAACCCCTTCTCTTCTTCAGAAATAAAATAAAAAATAATCATCCATTATGACAAAATAAACTTCTATGCCAATCCTCCCTCTATACTCTTAAATCAGACCCAAAGAAATTCTGGAGATCTATTAAACAGACTTCATCCAGGAAACCCTTCCTCTCCTAACCCATGTCCCAATGCAACACCTGAAGACATAACCAACAAATTTAACAATCATTTTATAAACTCAATAACCTCCATAATAAATTCCCCCCCTCAGAAACAACACTAGCACCCCCACAAACTCTATACCTCTTCCAAACCCTCCTAACTCCTTCTCTCTAAAAGTAGTATCAACTAACTATGTAAAGTCATTACTTTCTAAACTTAAACCTTGCTCCCCCATCTGTTGACAAGCTACCCTCTTACTTCCTGCAGATTGCCTCTGAACCTCTAGCCTATCCTGTATCCATCTTAATCAATCGATCCATTTCTGAATCCTATGTCCCCACTGTATGGAAGAATTTCTTTACTCTACCCATTCACAAAGGGGGCAACTCCTCAGACATATCCAACTTCAGACCAATTGCCATACTCTTTCCACTCCCAGAAATCCTAGAGAAATGCATTCACAAGCAGGTAATGCATTACCTTCACCAGGAAAACCTTCTCACACCCACACAGCATGGTTTCCGTCCCAAGCATAGTACAACTACTGCACTAATATCATTCATCAATACAGTCTCCTCCCTAACTCATGATAACAAACTTGTCTCATGCCTATTCCTTGACCCTTCTAAAGCCTTTGACACTGTCTCTCACCCACTCCTTCTAGATAAACTCAGTAACTTACATTTCTCTCCCCTACTATGTCCTGGTTCTCCAGCTATCTCTCTACCAGCCAGCAATCAGTTAAATGGCTCTCTGCACTATCCTCCCCTCTCACTGTACAAATGGGAGTCCCCCAAGGGTCCATTACTTGGGACCACTATTCTAATATTTTCACCAACTTGCTCTACTCCTCTTATCCCCAGTCATCTCTTGTGCAATATGCTGATGACTCAACTGTTATAACCATTGCTGACAACCCAACTGACATCCACTCAACTACCCAGGCATCCTTCCACACCACTGAGACTTGGCTTAGTGATAAACAAACTAATAATTAATCCAAAAAAACTAAGCTCCTACTCTTCCTCCCTAAAAACCTCAACACACACAAAAGTACATTTACCATCTTATCCTGCAACAACACTATCATCTCAGCTGAATCTAGTACTAAATTGCTAGGTGTTACAATAGATGATCAGCTTAAGTTTGATCACCATATTACTAACTCAGTAAAAAGAACTCATCAGAAACTTGGACACCTTTTCCATACCAAGAAATAACACTGCCCGAATAACTGTCTCCAGGCTTTATTCCTCCCAACATTCCTGTACAGCTGCCACATATTCACAAACCTAAATTCTACACTTATTTCCAAGCTTGAAACTACCTATAATAAGATTGCCAGATTTGCAGCTAACCAAACCTACAAGTCACACCACTGCTTAGCACTACAGCAACTAGACTGGCTAGAATTCCCTCAGCTGCTCCAACTATACCAACTACAAACCATCCACTCTATCCTCTATCTACCTTCCTTCTGCCCCAGCCTCTCCACTATCATAGCCAAATATTCCCCTGCTAGGACACTACGCAGCTCAAATCAAGAATTATTAGACATCTACAAACCCAAAACCAAAAATAGGCTGCCTTCTCTATAACTATAACCCGGCTACATCCTGGAACCAACTCCCCTTGGAAATAAAATCCCTCCAGCACAGCAAAATACCTAAAAACAACATGGTCTTGCCACTGTACCCAACCACCCTGAAACCACCATCCTTTCACCTATTTCACCACCTCACTCAATGTATCTCTAACACTGTCCCCCTGCCTTTTCTACCTCTTCCCTTCCTCTATCTCAAACTACTCTTAATTCTTACAGTCTCAAAACAACCTACCTGTCTAGTCTGTCTCCTATACTCTACCTCACCTACAGTTCTTACTAGCCATTCTTACTTTCCTTTCTTGTTTCCAAACTCCTATACAACTGGATCCTACCCACTTTAAATAAGCATCTGCCTAACTATTAACTCATTTTGCTCTAAGCAGCTTAACAATATTGTAACTAGTCACATTTTCTTCTGCTAATTGTTTAAAACCTTGTTTGTAACAACTCACAGACTTGTCTGCCAATTGTTAATACTCTGTATAATTGAATTGCCTGAGGAGCTTTTTTTTCTCTCCAGGTCTCTGCTTGTAAGATCCTATAGCTGATTGTTACTACTATGTTACTAAAATTTAATAAATTGTTTTCTAGTCCTGAGGAGCTTTTCTCCCTGGGTCTCTGCTGAAAATGAGCCAAAAGCTCAGCCAGACTAACCCGGTTAACAAATGTAAAATAAATAAAATAAAAACAAATAAAACAGAATTTTTTTGAAATTGTTACAGTTCTTAGAATGCATATATAATGCTGGATAAGACTGGTACAGGACAGGACTATCAAGAAACTACAATCAATGATTTTCAGGAAGGAAACACATTGGAACTCCTTTCTCCACTTCACCAGTTTTAAATCTTAAAGGTGAAGCATGTATTCTTTACCGTCAAACTTAGGAAATAAAATTGGCAAGTTGAAGACCTGACTGATGTTTGTTTCTGAAGAAACTTTGGGCAAAATGGAAGGATTAGTGCGAAAGTAAATGTATGGAAAATCAGATAAGGCGGTTTCAAAGAGTCAGAGACTCGTCTAACAAAAGTTATAGCCACAAGGAAGACAGTTTTCCCAAGAAAAAATTTGACATCTGCCTTAGCTGAGGGCTCAAAGGGTGATTGCATTAAATTTTGTAATACAACAGTAAGATCCCAAGGAGGAGTGGGATCATTTATCGGGGGTCAAAGTAAAAAGGTATTCTGAGAAATCCCTTACATAACTTGGATGAAGCTAAAGGGAAAGCATGATCTTCAATATGGAAGTTAGAGATGGCTGCTAGCTGAGCTTTGATGGTGAAGAAGCTAGCTCCACTTTGAAAAATGGAGGGAAGAAAATCTGAAACAGCAGGGATTGGAGCAGTGAAAGGATCCAACTCTCGCTGCTGACCCCAAAAAGAAAACCTTTTCCCTTTGCTTTTATAAATTTTCTTTGTAGAGGGCTTCTGAGATGAAAATAAAATTTGGTAAACTGGACAGGAAAGCCTGAAATGTCTAGCCATTACTGGAAATGGTGAAACTATGTGGTCAACCTGAGGCCTGCAAAGTCTGGATGAATCATCCCTGATGGATATGAAAGGAGATATGGACTGGGGTCCAATGTCCAAGGAGGACATCACAGAGACCACAGGAAAGGGAACCACACTTGCCAAGGCCAAAAGGGGGCAATGAGGATTACCTTGGTCTTCAACTGGAGTGCTTTCTGAAGGAATTTGGGGATTAGAGGCAAGGAAGATAGGCATAAAGTCAGAGGAGAGGCGAATAGTTCGCGGCAAGGCTGACCCCATGCGTGGAAGATCATGTTTGCCACTGACTGAGACACCACTTGTAAGGCATCACGACAGTTCAGCTGATGTTGTGTGCTAGAACATTGGATTTCCCCAGTATGTGCATTCCTACAAGAAAGCAGATGCAGGAGATTGCTCACATCCAGGTATGTCTCCTAACTGCTATGCCTGAACCCGAGTCCCATGAGAAACCTTTAGCTGTATGAGACATTAACCTTATGGATGCATTTGATAAAGACTGTAGGGTGGCCAGTTGAGGAATAAGTCTTCTCTTTTTTTGTAAACATAGACCCAGGGGTAGAGTTAGATAGTTCCTTAATTAAGTCCCTTTATAATCTAGTGAAATGTACCAGGTAGTTTAATGACCGTAAGGCAAAGGTTGCTGAGGCAAAAACTCACTTCCTGTACCTGTCCAATGCCCTAGATTCTCTATTAGGGGGATGGACAGAGGAGCTCTGTTTGGCCAGCTCCTTTATGGTGGCCGCCACAACAACCATGGCATCTACAGGGATTCCTTTACTCCAGTACTGTCTGTAGGTATTCCCAGAATTAGTTCTACTGTGTCCAGTTCCTTCCATGCCCGGGAGACAGGTTCTACAAGTTCATCCACTCTGGGGGGGTGGCTATAACCCAAGATGCAGATGGGCCAGACACAAAGTCTTCTAGGAGCACCAACTCCTCCTGGGAAAGAGTCTGGGAAGAGCAACTACCTTTTTGGCATAAAGTCACCAAAGGAGACAACTTCTGGTGGAGATCTAGGGGACCCTTTCCCTTCATCGTAATCTGAGTTTCTGTCAAAGATTCTGGAGGGGAATTGAACTGCTTCCATTTGCATGACCTCTTTTGGGGGACCTCTTTAGTGGGATGCTCTGGAGAGGTATTGGAAGAGGTGGGGAGTTCTCTAACTGGAACCACTTGGTAGTTGGTATGGGCTGGCTGCACCTGTGGTATAGCATGCAGAGACTTAGAAACAGGATCTGAATAGGGAACAGGAACTGGATCTGAAGTGGTAAGAGTACAGACTGCTGTTGGGTGAGAGGATACCCTCTCCACCACCTCAAAGGCAGAGGGGCCAGGAGAAGCAGAGGCCAATCTAACTGGAGCCAAAACTCTTGGCAAACTAGGGCCCTCCACTCCAAGAGATAGGTCAAACTCAAGCTGTTCAACGCAGAGGTCTTGAGGGGAAGTGACGGCTTTGAAAGCTTTGGGGTCAAGGTCATTCCCTTGGATTAGACCCCGATGCTACAGCTATGAGACATATCCTGCTCCAGGGGAGGTGAAGCCAAATGGATCAGGAAAGTAGTCAGTCAATGACAAAGGCATCTTTAGATCCAACAGTTCGAATCTTGGAGATCTTGGATCCGAGGGCTCTGAAACGGAAGGTTGGAAGGAGTAATGATGGTATGCGAGAGAGGTTTAAGGCTCACAGATCCGACGGGAGACTGACATTATGACCCCCATCTGTGTTCTGAGAAATTTTCTCATCACCCTATCCACCTCTGCTTTGGAAAGATTTCAGGAGGACCTGATGGAAAAGCAAGTGGGAGGAAGTCGAGAAGATTTTCTTGGAGTCTCTTGCAGGAAAGGAGATCTCAGACTAGGAGGCAATGGATCTGCAGAGAAGTGGAGGCTTCAGAGCAGAGGAGACTTTGTGGAAGAAAAGTGTTGGATCAGAGGGTTTGGAAATCTTGGCTGGAGGCTCCGATGTTGGAGCGGATTTGGGAGACCTGACAGGAGAGCGCTTTCTATGCTCCCTGGGTTCCACGGATTTTGATTTCTGAGAGGGGGTTTGAGCAACTGAAGTAGACACAGTAGACAAAGGAGCAGAATCAGGCATAAGGCCATTCGGCACTAATTTGTTACAATGATCACTGACGGCTCTGGCGTTGAAACCAGCATATATATTACAAGCAGTATCTAGGTGAAGAGGGCTTAAACAATAAACACACCCAACTTTGATGCCCACAGGGAGTATCTTGTGCCCACAGGAAGTGCACTTCTTGAATCTAGTAGGGCTTTGACTCAACCATGCTATGTGGAATGCCAAACGGCAAAAAGTCAGTCAAGGTCAGGAAAAATACTTTTTGTGTGTGTGTGACAGACAAAAAAAAAAAAAGAAAAGTTATACGAACAAAGGTAAAATTACTACCTCACAGGGAAGATACAGGAAAGAGGGAAAAGTTTACCAGCTATAGTAAAGAAAGTCGTGAACAAAAACAAAACAAAAAAGAAAGATAAATCTAGTTTAGAGAGGAAAGAGAAGATGCTATCAGAAATCTAAATAAGGAAAATTAAGTTAAACTGCAAAATTTACTCACTATTCCCAAAATACAAAAACTGCTGAGCTTGAGAGAACGCACTCTCAACCATATCGTTAGAGAAGCAAATGAGATCTGAGGTAAAGCAGTGGTCAAAGGCATTATGGGTAAAAGGAGGAGCTCGAGAGTCGGATCCTAGAATTTAGAAAAAGGGACGAGTTGGATCAGGGGGTCGGATCAGAGACCCATTCATTGAGGAATGAATGAAAATTACATCAGATCCATTTTTTTATGATAGATAGCACATATTTGTCTGTGGTAATCTTTTCCCAAGTGGAGAAAGACTGGGTCAGGGGTAAAGGAAATTGTAGCTGGTCATAAAGATGTTTTCCCAAAAGAAGGCTTCCCAGATGAGGCATCCCTTTGTGATTTATCTGGGATTCTCTTTCTGGGAGCCTTCCCCTGTTTGGGCAGTTCCTCTGTTACTTAGGTACAAAGATTAACAGAAGCTGACTACAGTTCATGGTTTTATCCTCCTCTTGAAAGGTTTTGAAAAGGTTGGCAGCTTAGGGGCCAAACAAGAGATTCTTGTCTAAAGGGGAATCCACTATTTTTGCTTTCAAGTCCTCAGGAATAGGCTGGCTACGTAACCATACATACACCTGGGGATTACAAACCCTACATCAGCTGCTTTAGACGAGGGCTCTATAGCATCATAACTACATTTAATGCTGTGCCTGGCCACTTGTGTAACCTGATTAAATTGGGATAATATTTGTGGTTTAGAATCAGTATTCTGCAAATCCACCACCACCTTATTCAAAGAATTGAAAAAGGATATTAAGTATCTGGTCATCTGAGTTTGGTAATTAATAGCCCCGAAAGGGCTCTATAGCATCATAACTACATTTAATGCTGTGCCTGGTCACTTGTGTAACCTGATTAAATTGAGATAATATTGGCGGTTTAGAATCAGTATTCTGCAAATCCACCACCACCTTATTCAAAGAATTGAAAAAGGATATTAAGTATCTGGTCATCTGAGTTTGGTAATTAATAGCCCTGAATGCCAAAATAAAGGAGGTATAAATCTTTTTACCCCATCTAGCCACAGTCCTGAAGGGAGGATACTGGCACTGACAAGGAGTTTAGAAAACTTATCAGATGAGAGGGAAAATTCCGAAGGGCCTGGCACAGGATTTTGAAACAAAAACTTAAGATCATGAAGGACTTTATAAAAAAATGTCTGGTCAGTGGTGACTGTAGATCAGAGTATGTGATATACCTTTAAGAAGCTTTCCAGTCAGCAGGCACGTGCATATAAGTACTGAGCATATGCAAGCAAGAGTGCCATTTTGTAGTGAGCAGCCGAGGTGAAAAAACATGCATGTGTGTAGTAATTAGTTCGTTTAAGTTTAACAGTCCTGCTATCCATCCTATGTTTGTGTGTAATAAACTATTTAAAGAACACCCAGCATCACTGTCTTATTCAATGTACACAAGACAAGCAACATGGTGTCAGAATGGGATCCAGAGTCAAAACCATGAGACGCAAAGTTAAAAGTTGGAGGAATATACAGGAATGGATCATCCATACTGCTCAAGCAACTCACAAACAGGTCAGAAACTAATTCCAGGTACTAAAACTTGCTTAAATGACTTTTTACTCAATGAATACAAAATGAAGCACTCAGAACGCTCAAAATGAATTTCTAATTAAATGAAATGTCAGAAACTGTGACATACTGATAAAAATATTCAAAATTATGAAAACGTTTGAAGCAATATCCGAATCACATAAAATGTATAAAAAAGGGAACACAACCATATGTTTTCGCTATGTGCTACTTTTTCGCATTAACTAAATTTATTCAAAGTATCCAAAGTCTACAAAGTGTTGGCATGTGTGTGCAGTATTACAGTGCAATTATTTCACACAGCACAGTTATTTCAAAGAGATTTCGTGCATTTGAATATTATTACAAGTATCTGGTGTGTGTGCATGTTCATACATAATTACAAGGGCCATATTTTCATTGTGTTCAACCATAATTTGTTGGCAGGGCAGAAAGATTTCACGAACCAAGTCCGCTTGTGTTTGATAACAATACTGCAGAAAATTGGTGTGTGTTTGGGAAAGAGTACGATATTTTCATACAGGCTGCTTTTTCTGACAAAAGACGCAGGTACAATTTAGCTGGTTCAGAAGCCACTGAAATAGTGTTCATTTGTGTATGCAGGGGAGGGGGAACAGCTATATAGTGGTACCAACTGATACAGGGGAAGACCCTGAGTGTTTAAAACGTAAATTTAGAAAAATGTGTAACCCCCAAACGGATATTACAACGGAAAGGCACTTATTTTACACAAGATATCAAAAGCCTGCTAAAACTTTTGCAGCACATGTAACTGATTTGAGAAGCAAGGCTAAAACGTGCAGATTTAGTGACTTAAGAGAGGAGTTGATAAAAGACAGGCTTGTGTGTGGTATTAAAGATGATGCAATGAGAAAGACTTTGCTTTGAGACAGTGATTTTGCTTTGAGACAGTGATTTACCTTTGAATAAGGCAGGTGAGATTGGTCAGACATACGAGCTCACATAAAAGCACACAAATATGATAAATTAGAAATGAGTACTTCCAGTGCTAATGTTGATAGTATGCAGCATGTGGTTAAAAGATACAAGCCTATAGGCGCAGCCACACTCTGAGCCTCCCCAGCAAAACCTGCAGCAGCTTCAGTGAAACCCATTGCCTTTGTACCAAGTTCCAGGGCAGCTCCAGTAAAATCCAGAGCATGCTCAGTGAAGCACAGGGGTGACTCAGCAAAACGTGTAGCTAGCCTCACAGTCAACTGTCGCAATTGTGGTGGTAATCATGAAACTAAAAAGAGAAAAGTGCTTAACTTTTGGTCAGCACTGCCACAAATGTAAAAAATGGAATAATTTCAAAATGCTTTGTAAATCAAAAGAGGCTCATTCTTTTATTAAAAGAGAACATTCAAAATGACCAGTTGATCAACTAGAAAGCTTGGACCCTACCTTTTATGTTGATGGTGTGTCGGTGCTTGGTGAAACAGTCAATGCTTTAAATTTATGGGCAAAGAATGAAGTATTTTGTACTGTTCTGATTAATGTGAGACCTGCACAGCTCAAAGTTGATACTGGTTCAAAGTGCAATGTTATGTCAGCAGAAATGCTTGCCAAAGTAAGTAATGGTAAGAAGCATGACCTGGCAAAGTGCTGCTTATGGTGGTGAAGAACTTCAAACAGAAGGCTCAGTAGTGCTTTCATGTTACTCTGCTTGGAACAGCTATGACTTGCAGTTTTATGTAGTCAAAAGACACAAGCAGTCATTAAAAGGCCTCAGAGACAGTTTGAAAATGGGATTGCTTTTATTTAATAAGGAAGTCCATCATGTAAGCTTGAATGATAGCTCAAATTTTGCCCAGACTATTTTTTCTGACTATGCTGATCTTTCTGAAGATAAGTTAGGGAAACTCCCAGTTGTGTACTCCATGAAGTTAGACCCTACAGTAAGCCCAGTTATCAGACCAGCTTGCAAAGTTCCAGTAGCTATGCAGAACAGAGCCAAAGCTGAGCTAGACAAAATGGCAGCAGAGAGTAATTTGTCCAGCTGAAGAAGCAACTGAATGGGCATCCTCTATGGTGGTACCTCATAAGAAAAGCTCAGATGCTATTAGAATATGTGTTGATCTAAGAGACTTGAACAAAGCACTAAAACGACCTCATCATCCAATCTGTACAGTCGAGGAGGTTGCTGCTCTTATGGCAACTGCTGCTGTTCTTTCTGTCTTAGATGCAAAACATTCGTTTTGGCAAATTTTGCTCGACTGAAAATCTTTATTGTTACCACTTTCAGTACACCATTTGGAAGGTACAGATTTTTGAGAATGCCATTTGAAATAACTTCTGCCACTGAAGTCTTTCAACGTGCGATGGAGCAAATTTTTTCTGGCTATCCATGTGCTATTATAATAGATGATATTCTTGTAGGAGGCAATGGTGAAGTCAAACATGATAGAAACCCTCAAGAAAGTTCTGGAAAGAGCTTATGAAGTGAATCTTATGCTGAATCCTCAGAAGTGCAAATTCAAGCTACGAGAAGTCACTTATGTTGGTCATTTGTTTATCAGTTCAGGCTTATGACCAGATCCTTCCAAATAAACAGCAGTTCTTGAGATGCCAGCTCCAAACAATGTCCAAGGCCTACAATGTTTTCTTGGCATGGCCAACTATTTGGGCAAGTTCATTCCAGATCTGAGTCAACTTTCAGCACTGCTCAGAGAGCTGACATGCAAAGATAGAATATGGTCCTGGTCAGAAAAACACCAATGAGCATTTGATGTCCTGAAACAGTAAATTGCCAGTCTACCTACTTTAAGATATTATGATGTTCACAAACCAGTAACTCTTTCCTGTTGTACTTCTAAGTTTGGTCTTTGTGTAGTCATTCTTCAAGAAGGTAAACCAGTAGCCTATGCGTCCAGAACTTTAACCCAAACTGAGATGCAGTATGTTCAAACAGAGAAAGAACTCTTGGCAATTGTCTCTGCATGTTCAAAGTTCCATGATTATATTTATGGCCAGCCTATTCAAATTGAGACTGACCACCAAACTTTAGTCACTATTTTCAGAAAGCCAATGTACACAGCTCCTGCTAAATTGCAATGCATGATGCTCAACTTGCAAAAGTACAATTTCTGTCCTGTTTATACAAAAGGCAATCTTCTTTATCTTGCTGATACTTTATCCAGATCACCCAGAACAACCACTAAACAGCACAAAAATGAGAAACCTGAGAAACCTGATTTTGAAGTCATAGAAGTTATCAATTTTTCTTCCACGTGTCTTGATTAGCTTAGAACTCACACAGCTTCAGATCCATCTCTCCAGAAGCTCAACTACTTTATCTGTCGACGATGGCCATCAAAGCAATCTTGTTTACCAACAGATTTGCAGCAGTATTTTTCTTACAGAGACGCGACTGTGATGGAAGATGGTATCATCATGAAAGGTCCAAAAAATATTGTTCTGGAATCCTTGCAACAAGAGTATATTAAAATCTTACCTTGTGGCCACCCAGGAACTGATTCTACTAAAAGAAGGACAAAAGGTCTAGCATTTTGGCCTTCTATGTCAAAAGACACTGAGAAAGAACTCTCTATTTGTTCGGTATGTAATAGTGCTAAAACCGCACCAACAAAATGAACCACTTCAGTTAAGCCAAATTCCTGAACTACCTTGGTCTACAGTAGCCACAGACATTTTCCAGTGGAATGGTCAGCATTATTTGGTGTTAGCAGACTCTTACTCAAATTGGTTCCAGATTGACCTACTTCCTAATCTCAAATCCAATACTGTCATTACTAAGATGAAGACATTTTTTCTGTCTATGCTAGTCTGCACAGAGTTATTTCTGACAATTGTGCACAGTTTATAAGTCAGCAGTTTAAAAGTTTTGCTGAAATGTGGGACTTTGTTCATATTACGAGTAATACTGCATACCCGCAGTCAAATAGGTTGGCTGAACTTGTAGTTCAAAGTGCAAAATAGCTATTAGAGAAATCGAAATAAGACAATGCCAATGTTTTTCTAAATCTCCTGAATCTCAGATACATTCCTCATGATAATAGTCTTGGCAAACTGCTTCTGCTTCAGGCACCGCGCGGCAAGAAAGACTGAAGAAAATGGCGTTGGCTGCCTCTTTTATACCCCTGCCGCACTGACGTCAGGGAGGAAGCGACGCCGGACCAAGACTTTGGAATTCGGCCAACCGAGGACCCGCCTGACGGCAGGATAACCCAAGTGTGATGACTGCAGCTGTATGCACGATGAACATCAACAAAGCAGTAAAAGCTCAACTCTTGAAAAAGCATTTGTCCCAGAAGTCCTAGTATGATAAGACCAGCAAACCGCTCAATCCATTAAAAGAAGGGGAGATAGTGAGGATGCAGACAACAAAAGGTTTTTGATCAGATTGGATTTGTGAAAAGTTTGTGTCAAGAGCAGAGATCGATTGTACATTGTGGAATCACAGGGAATGGAATTTTGGTGGAATTGGAAGCATTTATTCCCGATGTCTGAGCCAGTGTTACAGCATCTTGCTTGTAATAAAGACTCCAATTCTCAGAGTGACTTATCCAATGTTCCAGTACCAGAGGAAATTCCAGCAGATATTCCTGTTCCTGAGAATATCCCCAAGAATCCGAAAGCTGAACATTCCCTAATGACCGCCCTTGTTACTAAACTGAGTCCTAACTATTACATTACAAGATCATGTCGCATTTCCAGACCTAGTTCCTGATACACGGCAACCTGGACATGAATGTTGTTTTGTTTATTATTGTCTGTGTAATTTGCATGCCTATTCAGATGTCATTGTCAATGCAAGATAGCTCAGTAAAGAGGGAGGATGTAGCTCAGAGTGTGTGTGATATACCTTTAAGAAGCTTTCCAGTCAGCAGGCATGTGCATATAAGTACTGAGCATGTACAAGCAAGAGTGCCACTTTGTAGTGAACAGCATGTGTGTAGTAGTCAGTTGGTTCATTTAAATTTAATGTTCCTGCTATCCATCCTGATGTCTTTGTGCGTAATAAGCTACTTAAATGAACATCTAGCCTCATCATATTATTCAATATACACAAGACAAGCAACAGTGAGAACCCATGTGTTACGAATACTACAACAATGTGAGACATTCTAAGGTATGCTTAACTACATGAGAAGCAGAAACAAGAGAGGAGGGAAGGTTGACAGTTAACATTTTCATGTTCTCAAAAGACAGAAGTCAGAAGTAAAATCTTTAACAGGTAAGCTTGTCACTTTAAAATTCTGAAAGTTAAAGTGACAAAGGAATAAATGTTTGTCCTCAAATCTGTCAAACATTTTCCATCCTTTTTAGAGGGAATAGGATTAGCATTGACAATTTGTCTATCAGCAGATGTTTTGGATAAGAAAACTACTGCAGAGTATGCTTTAGGATTAGAAAACAAGTATTTGTGAATCTGAGGAATCTTATACAACTTATCAGACTTCTTAGGAGCAGAAGGCTGACTGTCAGGGGAAATTACAACTTCAGGAAACCATTCTTCACAGCAGATAAAAATAGGGGGAACAGGTGCATCCAAATGTAACATATTATAATACATGTGCTGTGCAATAGGAACATCAATCTAAATCAGAAAAAGAGAAGTCTTTAGGAGGGAAATCTGAAACCACATTTTCCTAATAACCTGAATCTTCAGATTGAGAGGACAGCCCTGAAGAACAAATGCCTCCTCGCCAATCCCTGCTCTTCTGACTGAAGACCAGTATCAGAGAGAGGACACTCTTTCTTTTCTTACCAGAAAGGGAAGCAGTCACAGAAAAAGCAGAAATCAATTTCCTTGCAATTCTCAGCAAGTCTTCCCTCTCCATAGGAACAGAGACAAGGAAACGATTTTTACTTTTCCTGGAATAAGTCTGACCTAATGCAGATACACCTGCCCAGAGTTCAGTCTTCCTTTTTGGGCAAGGTGGAATCCCAACACCAGCCACTTTCCACAAGACCAACAAGAGTGGTTCTCCTTTGCCCACGGAATGCAACCCTACAGCTGCAGAAAACATGTTTATCCACTGGAAGCTGTAGGTACTACACCAGAGAGACTGGGGAAAACAATGAGTGGTCTGAGGAAACAAGACCAGCCACAGCAGTACCACCCACTAGTGGCTAAGGCAGATTAGGAGCTGGCCTGACATCTGACAACTCCCTGACAATTTTTTTTTCTTCTTCTGGTCAGGGGAAGAAAGACTCAAGTAAAATGGTAACTTCTCCATATGCCCAGCTAGAAAGGAAGCCTCACAGTCAGCAGGGGTTGCAAGAGTCAGTAAAGTCAGTTCCAGGTACAAAATTGTGGGTTTTTTTGGTAGAAATCCCTTTGGCAGCCCCACAAAAGCAATAACTTGCCCCTAACTATAAAAGAAAATAAAGTTCAACAAACAGATTAAAATGCAAATTGTTTACACAGGCATTTACAGTACTGAAATCTCCTTTGACAGAATGATGGTCCACACAAAACAGTTTCCTAGAGTAAATAAAACTAGTTACACAGAAATACTAATTTCCCTCAGAAAAATAAAATATTGGAAGACTGCCTCCAGTAGTAGTTACTGCTCAGTCTTTAAGGATAGCTAGCCAACCAAAGGTTCCCAAAGCCAAATGAAGGCTTGCAGTTTGGCAGCAAGAAAGTTCTGAACCTTTTTGCACACTGTCTTTATATGTAGCTATGCTCAAGCTTCTGAGAGAGCATGTGGAAGGTACCCTTAAAGCTTTGAAAAGCTGTCTAGCTGGCGAGTACGGGAACCTAAATGGCTTAGGCTACTGCAATAGTAATCCACTGTTGAACATCAAAAGGGATTTATTTTTCTCTTTAGCTGTAGCTTCAAAATTAAGGAAACTTGAATAAATGCATACATGAAATCCTGGATCTAAGTGATTTAAAATCATTTATCACCAGTGCCTGGTTAAGGGGAAGCTTGAAGCAGAATAGATGTAAACATCCTCTTTCAAATGACCCTATCTTTCTATTAGCGTTGAGAAGGCATTTTTGTCTCATTTCCACTCACAACAGATGGAGGCTTCTCTGCTTAAGAGTATAAGCCAAGAAGTTCTTTTTTTTTAGACTTGGAATACAAACAGCTTGAGGAATTCAGTTCATCTGAATTGCTTGCTCCCACATAATATCTGGTGCTTCACAGAAAAATGAATGGGAATCTTCCTTGTCAACTGACGTACATTTACAGCAGAATTGTCTGTGATGGTCTTACAACTTCCACGTATGAGTCATTTGACTGTCACAGACAATACTGATACAAATATATATCAGCAATACTGTCTGTGACTATGTAATGACTCCCATGCATTACAGGTGAACTCAAGGCCATCAGTCAGATGAGTATCTAGTACCTCATGGACAGTAGTTTGGAGGGGGAGATGTACGTAATGCTTTCTCTACATAATCAACCACAGCACACTCATCACTGGCCAGATCCTAAAGAGTAGTCCACTGAGTCACCTAACCATAGCTTGTATGTAGCACTTCAGATTGATGGCTCTCCTCTCCAGACTTCCCTATCAGATCATCAGTGCTCAAATGTCAAAGAGGGACCACTAGGTCTTTCCACACCAGGGATCTGTGTTTCAGACACCAGAATTCAGGCAACACACACAGCTGAAGTATATTGGGACCTGCTCCTGCAACTGTGGAAGCAACCCTTAAAGGACATGGCCTGTTACTAGCGCAGGGCCTGGTGCAGGACTCTGAAATACTCACAGTGTCTAGGCAAGTAAGCCACTGAGAACATGCTACCTGTTGCATGTTCAACCCCTATATACAATGTCCATAAGAGTTTGCCAAAGACTAGAAAGGGATGATGGCCTCTCACTCTTGCTGCCTATTAAGGCTCAGAGGACGCAGAGTTTACTTTTTCTGATTGGGACAGAGAATGAAACTTTCTCCTCTACATTTGAAAATAGGATGACCATTCCTTTGGAGAAATCCTACAGTATATGAAGTCCAGAAGTGACTGGCTTGTGATATCCACTCATTCTTTATAGAAAAAATATTATGAATATAAGGAAGGAGAAAGGGATATTGAGTCAAACTATGGACTTCATCATCAGGGATGCCAGATATGTAGCCTGAAGCACACTAACTCCAAAGAAAGAAAGTGCCCTCTATAAGATTCTGACTTAATAAAGCGATATCCTGACATGGCATCCTACAGCACATTACAATGTTATTTGTTCAGTCTGTCATAGGACCCAGGAGCCACATTTTACTACCAGGCCACCTGACAAGTAGAACACTGGACAGGGTCGACAAGTGACTCATCACCTCTGTCACATCTGGACAAAGATCATTCTCATCTGTCACATTTGGACAAAGATCATTCAACTATTTGCCTCACTTGTCCAGCATCCACAGTAAGCAACTAGAAAGAGTTTTAGCCATCTCTTGAGTCTGAGCTAAAGGAGATTTTGGTTAAGACCATCTCCAATGTTTCTAGTCGGCTATAAGGATGTCTTCTGCAACTTGTGACTGGTCTGATGCTACGGTTGAAGTAGCAAGTTCAGGTATATACTTGTGCAGGATGGCAAACGTGAAGCACTCCTCCATAAAGGAGGAGCTGAACCTTACAGTAGGAAATGTCTATTCAGCTTTTCCTCACAGGGCATGACAGATGGCCTTCTGAAGAGGAAGCAGGCCCTCACTACTGCAAACAACTTTTATGAATATAGAGGATGATACAGTGGAAGACAATGGCTCACACCTGCTGTGTCTTCTAGGTCTAATAACTATGATGATTGTCACCAGTGCAGTCTGCATGCCTGAACATATGCTTTGCTGTAAACTGTAAAGTATCACTACACATACAAACTGTCTCATGGTATTAAATACCTCTCATCAGGACCTGGAGTGCTGGTCAATCAGTGTAAACTTACAGGTGGGTCTCCTCTTCCTAAAGCCAAAGATGTTAAAAGTTCTGATGACAGACATTTCACTGACAGGATGGAAGCTCATCTCACTCATTTCAACTTCTCCATAACTCAAATGATTTTAGTTTTTGGTTTCACATCAGCCAGATGCATTGAGTCCAAAAGCCTTGATGGCCATGAATCAAAATATGTCGTTGCTGCCTTTCCTGAATGGGGTTAACAATAAACCCATTGTGCAATATATTTAAACAAAAAAAGCGGCCATATGACTACATATCCTGTACAGAGAAGGAATACAGCCCTGGAAGTGGAATACAGATGGGTATCACCCTCCCAGCAGTCCACATCCTGGGTTAAGAAAATGTCCTGGAGATCTCCAAGTTCATCCTCTAGTACCCTATTGTAGGTGAATTTTTAAGAGCCTGTAACATAAGTGAGGCAATCTAGAGAATGAACTGTTTGCTCTTGGGGAGAATGGAGTATTCCTCTTTTTGTTGTTTACAGCAGGGCAACAGAGTAGTAGTGAAGAATGGATCTCCTTCTCTGCAGAGGAAACTCCTGGATGCATTCATGCTATCCCCCCCTGATCTGGCACCAGATTACAAAATTATTAAAGGAAGAAAGACCAAAGCATAACCCTCTCTGTTTATAGGAAATGGTTTTACTTTTGACTCTCATGTCTCGGGTAGTACAAAAATTAACTCATGATGCAATCAAACAAAATCCTCGCTGCTAGAGTTACAGCTGACAGGGTTTGCCTCTTGATGTAGACCCTCTGATCTCACCAGACCACCTAAAAGGGGTTCCAGTGATTATTACAGTTGTGAGGACGCCTCCTACTGACAGCAGCACTGCAAATGAGTGGAACTGCTTCTCTTTTTCTCCCCAGTCAGCAGGCAAGTACGTCTTCATTATTCCAGAAATCTACATAATCTGGGTTTCTCTTGCTCTAAGGTAACGGTGCATGCACCATACATTTCTGCATATCATGATCTTGTGGAAGGCAGAATTGTGGAACAGCAATAGCTGGTCAGGCATGTCTATAAAGGAATACTGCATATCTGCCTTTTTTTTTTTTTTTAAAACCTATTCTTGGGATATGAACTTTACAAATGAGAGGCTTACCCATCCTCCACTCAAGTCCACGGATTCAGCAGTTCTAAAATTCACTTAGAAAACATTTTTCATAGTGTCTTATCACATGTACTTACTGGATCTTTCAGAATCAGGTTTTTATGCAGAGAGAAACCAATTAGATATTTCACAATAAACAGATGACTTAAAACTGTCTGGCCATTCTCTTGTTTTTATTTGCAAAAGCAAAAACTAGGGGATGTGCGCTAGTAGCTCAGGTTATACAAAACTGAGTGCTTTCATTTAAGAAAACAGAATTGCTGCTAATCTATTTTGTTCTGGAAAGGGATGGCAATTGTAAAAAAAAAAAAAAAAACTTCCAAATGGACTACTACAAACTACATTATCTTTTGCTGGAAAATGGTGGTCAAAAACTTTAGACCACAACAAAAGCTTGACTGGCTCAGTGCTTGCTTTAAAATTATCCCCACTGTAGACATCTGCACCATGGCCAATCAGTCATCGGTTCGTATCTTCACTATGTACTGCTGTTTTAACCACAACTCCAGGAATTAGGCCTCCTTTGGTACCCAAGTATTTGAAGTATAAACAATTTTTCTTCTTAGCTGTCCTCTGGCTACTTTCACCCTAATAGTTGTTGGATTTACTCCAACTTTACACTCAATAAAGGAGAGTTCTAAAGTGAAAAAAACAATTCTTACTACATCAGCTGATCTATAAGGGGACCTTCAAATGGTCACAAATAGTCTGGTGATATCCTTCTGTGCACGGACAGCCCTATCATCCAATACCTGCTGTTAGAATTTCCTATATAAGCTAAACAAGTACATCATCCTTGTAAGCAGTGTGTCAAATATATGGATGTTACGTACTTACCATAATGCTAGATCTTCATTATCCCATTCCAACCACCTCGACCGAATGGTTATATGCCCTCTTAGTAGATCTGAGATGGCAACTTCTTGAGCCACTAAGCACTGGGAGAAAAGGAAGGATCATTGGTCAAAACTGGAATTGGAAAAACCATGTAGTTAATTTCAGTTTGGAGATGTCATGGAAAGGCTTGCCAAAAAGGTGAGGCAAAAGATCCGAAAGATGATCTTATACAGAGAGCTACTTCTTGAGGTCAGGGCACAATAAAGGGAACAAAATTTCCCTGATCCAAAAGGGGACAATGAGGATAATAGAGGCCATGCAGAGGGCTGCTTTCTGTAGGAATTCTGAAATGAGGAAAAGGGAAGAAAGGCATAAATAAGTCCAGGTGGTCAAGAATGGACTACAGAGTCCCTGGGTGTCTGCCTCAATGGAGGGATTAGGGCAAAGTAGCTGCTGCATTTAGTTTTGGCCACAGACAATAAGAGGCCATAGCAAAGGCTTGGCTTAGTAGTGAAAAAATTAACTGCACTACTGATGAACTGAGGGGCCACTTGTGAGGCATCAGGATCCAAAGGATGAGTGTATCAGAAAGTGCTATGAAGATGTTGCCCATTGTCACACCGTCACAGCTTCTGTGCACAGTGGGTATACTTGGGTTCAAGACTGCTTGCTGACATACCAAACTAAAAGGGTGTTGTTCATATAGAGTCTGCAGTACTAGAACTGTCTTCATCTTCATGACACTTATGCGAAGGTGAGCCTCTTGTTGTGTCAACATCCCTTCAACTGTTCTCCCCTCACATATCCCACCTCAGACAGGAGGCATCTGTAGGCAATGTGGCAGATGGAATGGAAAGTGAATGGTCATCCTGCTGGTAGTGAGGGCAAATGTATCCACAAAAAGTCACCTGCAGACTGATGAAGAAACTGCCATCATGCCTAATGTTTGCAGGATCAGTGAAGCTGGAGGTGAGGTCACCTGAAGGAACTTTGAAATCAGGTATCAGAGAGAGAGAAATCTGTCATTTGGAAGTTTAACAACTTTTGAGCTCGTGTCCAGATGACAACCAAAAAACTTTAGACTTTGAGAGGGTTCCAGTTTGAATTTTGTGAGATTTATGGATATGCTAAATGACAGATAAAGCAAATGAGTCCTTTGAATAGGTAAGGGATTATTTTTATATGGTGACAAGCAGCTATCACCTACATATGGAAACACACACAACCTTTTTAGCCTGAGATGAGCTGTGACTACCAACTTGCACTTGATAAACACCTGGGGGACACTGGTGATACCAAAAGGAAATGTTCATAACTGGTAATGGCTGGCTTTAAGCTGGAAGTGAAAGCACATTTTGGATGGGTTTGCAGTCTTTATGTGGAGATGAGCATCCTGAAGGTCTACTGAGAACACCCAATCTCCATTCTGTAAGCAGAGACAGACTGTACTGTGACCATTTGAAACTTTGTCTTTTTTACACATTGAGATTTATGCCTCTTAAGTTTAAGATGGGCCTGAGGTCCTTTGTTTTCTTTGGAACTAAAAAGAATCTTGAACAGGCTCTGGTCACTTTCTAGTCTGGTGTCGTGACCACTTGGATGGCTCTTTTCTGAAGGAGGTGGAGATCTCCTAAACTGCTGCTCTCTTTTGTTGTGCTGGCACATCTGGGAGAGACAGGGATGACTGAGAGCAGCTATAAAGTGAATTATGTAGCCTCTGGATATGATGCTCTTCACCCAGTTGTCTTGCATGATGGCCAGCTATGACTCCAGATGAAGAGACAGTCAACCCCTGACTGCTCCCAGAGAGGAGTAGATGGGCAAGTCTTCAAGGACATTGGGGTAGCTTCCCAGATGAAACAGTGGCAGACCATTTTGCAATTAAACCATGATAAAGAACAAATTATTATTCCAGGGATAAACATCCAAAGGGGGATATTCCAGGGTGACTCTGTCACCGCTGTTATTCTGTCTTGCCCTAACCCATTAAGGTGTCTACTTAACAGATTAGGCCATGGCATGGGTATAATTTGGCTCTTAGAAAACAACAAAGTGTAAAGACTTCTCATCTTTTCTTTGTCAGTGATTTAAAACTGTATAGCTCATCAGATGAGGAACTGTAAAACCACAACTGCAAATAGTTAAAACTTTTTCAGATGAGAAAATCTCATTTGTTCTTGATAAATGTGCAAAAGCAACCTTTAAAGCAAGAAAGCTGCAGCACAAAGAAAACATGAATGTAATATAAAAGAACTCGAGTAAGAGGGAGTGTATAAATATTTGGGAATTGATGAAGGGTCAATAATAAAACATGAACAAATGCATATAAAACTCAGTAAGGAATATTTTAAAAGACTTTTAATGCTGAAAACAGCATTGATATCTAGGAACAAAATTCAAGCGATAAACTAATTTGCTCTTCCTGTCCTATCTTACAGTTTTGGAGTAACTGACTGGCCCCAAAAGGTGTTGGATAGATTAGATAGGAAAACAAGAAGAATGCTTCATGCTCATCAAATGATTTATAAAAAAATAGTGCATACCAAGATTATACACTCCCCGTTCCAAAGGAGGTATTGGCCTCCTTGAAACTGATTACATTTATAGATCTGCAATCGTGGGACTACACACATCTGCTGATCTCACAAGACCCAAATGTAGTGAAAGTTTTGAAACATAAGGAGAACAATTCTAAGATGACTTCCCTGCTTAGTCTAGCAGAAGCATATCAGCATCAAGCAGGAATGGAAATAAAACCAGAAAAAGATAAAAATCAGGCAGCAACTGAATGTGCCAAAAAATGAAATAATATAAGGTGAAGGATCAGATGAGAAGGGAAGAAATGTGGAAAATGCATAAATATAGTAGCAAGAACAGAAAACTCCTGGAAGAACCCCATGCCAATCAGGATCAAAAGCAGGAATGGTTAAGGAGAGACAAATTCAAACCAAAAGATGAAAG